>NW_027675396.1:185000-272500 GCF_965601325.2 Salmo salar
TGTTAGGTTCAGGGTATTTAAACAGATAAACTGTATGGGTTTATATCTCTCTTGCTCCTCCCTGTGGTCTTCTGTGGGAACTACATACCTCATTCACCACACTTGATAGGCTCATAATCTGAGGTAGCAACTGAGTCAGAGCTACAAATCAATGATCTCCACCTATCCATTAGGTTTACAACTCAGTGAACCTGCGCAGCATTCTCTCTATTTGATGTCTACGAACCAACAGATTTCAACGATTATCATATTACCCAGCAGCCATTTAGAAACAAATAAAATAAGGTTATTTCTTTTTTTTGTCTTTCTTCTGACTGTTTAAATCGGCCACATCTTGAAAAAGAGAACAGGGACATGCGATTTGTTGAGAATTTACACCTTTTTATATATATAAAAAAATATATATATACAGTTAACCATGACCAGAACATGTTTAACCTTTGAAGGCTTTGCGCGAACCATCCCTGTAGGTCACTATGATCTATAATCAGGTGAACATTGAGCTTCCTCACCAAGTAGCTGTAACCTAGTTAATAATAAGTTACCTGAGGTAAACCTACAAGGTTAGTTAATAATAAGTTACCTGAGGTAAACCTACAAGGGTAGTTAATAATAAGTTACCTGAGGTAAACAAGGATGGTTAATAATAAGTTACCTGAGGTAAACCTACAAGGATAGTTAATAATAAGTTACCTGAGGTAAACCTACAAGGTTAGTTAATAATACCTGAGGTAAACCTACAAGGATAGTTAATAATAAGTTACCTGAGGTAAACCTACAAGGATAGTTAATAATAAGTTACCTGAGGTAAACCTACAAGGTTAACGCGGGCTGGAAGAGAATTACTTCAAAACCACAGCAAACAGCTGGGACATATAGTAATATTATATATATATAATATTATATCACTGGGCTCCTCTGTGCTAACAAACCCTGTGTACCACCCCTCCCCTGTTTAACCTTGAATTTCGTTCAGAAAAACACTTCCACATTTAGCAAAACGAACCAACTCTTTACGGATCTGTTCGGTGGTAATAAACGGAGGCAGATTAGACACCACTACTCTTGTCGAAATCAGCACCAACACAACCCCTCACATAAATCATACTGGTAACTAGCCGGGTAACAAGACTCACCTTTTACATTACCACAACCACCGCCTTGTTCATTCTGGATACAGAGTGTATATGTTCCTCTCCCACCTGTTCACCGACCAGGATCAATAATTCCTCCACACCATTCTCCACAACGCACCTGAAGAGGCAGCGTTTCTTCTCCACTCGGTTGAGGACATCAAACTACCCTACTCCCTCCTCAACTCTAACCGATAAACAGCGGAAACCAGTAAACAAACCCTCCCACCATGACAAAATACATTTGGAAAATAGGCAAAAGAATAGCTGCACTCTTTACGAACGACAAAACCTCACGTTACCAACTTCTTCTTCTTCTTCTATGGTATAATGGCGGTCCTCAAACCAACGTTAAAGGAGCATGGCGCCTCCTACTGTGCTGGAGTGTGTTCAATCACGGTTTACACCATTTCTAAATCCTCCTACCTAACTCAGTACTTCTGAGAAAATAAAAAAGATCCCTACTAACTTCTAATAGACCCTCCCCCATCCCCCAAATCCCTTCCAAACCCCCATCCAACCCCATCCAACCTCAATGACCCTACACTTCAATCTTTCCCTCTCTTCAACATCCTTACAACAATATAACAACACATGCTCCACCATTTCATTGACAATACCCTCCAGACACAAACCATTCACATGCTGCCAACCAGATGGAAGGACCAGTTCAATGTACAATGTCCTAAACACAATCGAGTAAACACCACCTCTTCCTTCCTAATCTGACCTTTGAACCTTGGTCCACCGACCTTTCTTTGGAGGGCATATAAATGCCTAGAATCTCACATCCCTTGTGCTCAGAGTCCCATCTCTTCTGCCACACATCTATCAAAATGTCTCTGATCTCACATTTGTCCTCACCTCTACCCAGTGGAACATTAATATATATTATATCTTGTTTTAAAGTTATTTTAGCTAACTAGTCTACAATTTCATTCCATTCCACACCCGAATGTGCTGGCACCCAGCAGAATCTCACTACTAGACCCATTCTCTCAATTATCCATAATAACATTAATACCTCCAATAGTAGGTCACTCCTAATAGATTTACCAGATGATAAACTATTCAATACAGACAGAGAATCTGAGGATACTATAATTCCAACAGGTTGTTCGTCCTCCACCCACTGGAGGACAACTATTATCACCAACAGTTCAACTGAGTACACTGACAGTTCATCTGTTAGTCTTCTACATATCTGCACATCACATTCAGGAAGGTAAACACCTGCTCCTGTGTGCCCACTATCTGGGCCCACCTATCCTCTCAGGATCCCTCAGCCTTGACCCATCCTCCTCTACTTTCTTCACTGCCTCAGCAGTGACAACCTGTTCCCAACAGTGGGGTCAGTGGGATTGGATAGGGGCCCCTCTCCTCTCTCTCTCTCTCTCTCTCTCTCTCTCTCTCTCTGACTGGAGGAGACAGGTGAAATGGTGTGTCTCCTCTGGTCAACAATACTCACCTTGAGAGACTCCACAGCCTGTTGGAGCTCCTTCAGCTCCTTCTCTCTCTCCTGGAATCTCTGCTGGACCTTCTGCTGACTCATCCCCAGCTGCCTCTGTGGAGAATCACTCTTCAATGAGCTATCAAGCTTTATTAGTCCAGTAGATCAATAGTATAGTAATGTGACATAGGGCCCATAGAGAGGAAGGTCTAAAAAATGGATGGTCCATTTACTAAATGATATTTATTTGTTGCTATGTGAATGATTATAGTTTTTATGGTAGGACTACATGTATCAACAGGTTGAGACTGAACTTTGGACTCATAAAAGAGCATTCAGAATGATAATAGTGTTTGACATTATAAAATGGTGATACATCTGGAGAATCTGGGTTGACATATCAATATACTCATGGTTTGTGTTCATATTTGTTCTGCTGAGGATTCATTTCATTTCAATGATCTCATATTCAAACAGCCTTAGTTCCTACTGTATCTTTAATTCTTTGTTTATCAGACAGTCACCAACAAGTTGTTCTGGTCTTACCTGTTTCTCAGTCCTCTCTGCTGCAGCTGACACTGTATCATGGCCTTTATGTTCATCCATTGTACACATCAGACAGATACACTGCTGATCGGTACGACAGTAAACCTCCAGCAGTTTGTCATGATGAGAGCAGATCTTCTCCTGTAGTTGTGCGGTGGCTTTGACCAGCTTGTGCTTCGTCAAAGCAGGAGATTCATAGTGAGATTGGAGGTGAGTCTCACAGTAAGAGGCCAGACACACCAGACAGGACATGAGGGCTTTCTGCTTTCTGGTCCCAGTGCAGACATCACACGCCACATCTCTAGGTCCAGCATAGCACAGAGCAGGAGGGGGAGCAGCCTGGAGTCCTGTCTTCTTCAGTTTCTCCACCAGCTCAGCCAACATGTTATTTTTACTCAGCGTAGGCCTTGGACTGAAGGTCTGTCTGCACTGTGGACAGCTATAGACCCCTTTCAGAACATCCTGATCCCAGCAGCCCTCAATACAGCTCCTACAGTAACTGTGTCCACAGGGGATGGCGACTGGTTCCTTCAGTAGATCCAGACAGACAGAACAACAGAACTGGTCCTGGTCCAGCAGAACTCCCTGTTGAGCCATTTGGACGGTTGTTCACTCTCACACAGACAGACGACACAGAGACTCAGATCAGTTTCGTTTCCTCAGAAGAGAGTTTGTGAAGGGGGATGGACTTCCTGGTTCTGCCAGAAGGGTGGGGTTAGAGGGAGGGTGGGGTTAGAGGGAGGGAGGAAGAGAGAGAGGAACTGCATGCAACATCAAGAGGGAGACAAATAGTTTTGTTCCAATGTTAGAGCCTTTAACATGGAATAAATGACATAATGAATCTTAAAATGTGAGTTGTTAGAATATATGAAGGGTAACAGTTTTCTATGAAGTACGTATGTATCATTATTTTAATCACCTTTATAATGCCTTATAAATCAATAAGTCCTGAGGAGGTGTGATATATGGTTATTATACAGAACCACGGCTAAGGGCTGTTCTTAGACAAGACACAACACGGATTGAGAATTATCTAACACTTTCAACAATACAATCACATTTTATTTTATTGGTTTCATACACATATTTATCAGATGTTATTGTGGGTGAAGTGAAATGCTTGTGTTCCTGGGTTCCAACAGTGCAGTAATATCTAACAATGCTTGTGTTCCTGGCTCCAACAGTGCAGTAATATCTAACAATGCTTGTGTTCCCAGCTCCAACAGTGCAGTAATATCTAACAATGCTTGTGTTCCCAGCTCCAACAGTGCAGTAATATCTAACAATGCTTGTGTTCCCAGCTCACAGAGGGCAAATCTAAAAAGTCAATGAAATTATTAGGACAAGCAATGATATATATATATATATATATATATATACACTGTGTACTGTGATGTGATGCATAGACAATTTGGAGTACATCTGTAGTATATCTGAAGAATAGTAGATGTACAGTAGTAGTTATATAGGATGAACCAGGACTAGAATACAGTATATACATATGAAGTGGACAGCAGTAGTTATATAGGATGAACCATGACTGGAATACAGTATATACATATGAAGTGGACAGCAGTAGTTATATAGGATGAACCAGGACTAGAATACAGTATATACATATGAAGTGGGCAGCAGTTGTTATATAGGATGAACCATGACTAGAATACAGTATATACATATGAAGTGGACAGCAGTAGTTATATAGGATGAACCAGGACTGGAATACAGTATATACATATGAAGTGGACAGCAGTAGTTATATAGGATGAACCATGACTAGAATACAGTAAATACATATGAAGTGGACAGCAGTAGTTATATAGGATGAACCATGACTAGAATACAGTATATACATATGAAGTGGACAGCAGTAGTTATATAGGATGAACCATGACTAGAATACAGTATATACATATGAAGTGGACAGCAGTAGTTATATAGGATGAACCATGACTGGAATACAGTATATACATTTTTATTTATTTCACCTTTATTTAACCAGGTAGGCAAGTTGAGAACAAGTTCTCATTTACAATTGCGACCTGGCCAAGATAAAGCAAAGCAGTTCGACAACATACAACAACACAGAGTTACACATGGAATAAACAAACGTACAGTCAATAATACAGTAAAAAAATAAGTCTATATACAATGTGAGCAAATGAGGTGAGATAAGGGAGGTAAAGGCAAAAAGGCCATGGTGGCAAAGTAAATACAATATAGCAAGTAAAACTCTGGAATGGTAGATTTGTAGTGGAAGAAAGTGCAAAGTAGACATAGAAATAATGGGGTGCAAAGGAGCAAAATAAATTAATAAATAAATAAATAAATACATTAGGGGAAGAGGTAGTTGGGCTAAATTATAGATGGGCTATGTACAGGTGCAGTAATCTGTGAGCTGCTCTGACAGCTGGTGCTTAAAGCTAGTGAGGGAGATAAGTGTTTCCAGTTTCAGAGATTTTTGTAGTTCGTTCCAGTCATTGGCAGCAGAGAACTGGAAGGAGAGACGGCCAAAGGAGGAAATGGCTTTGTGGGTGACCAGAGAGATCCCTGACCTTATCTTCTCTCAAGAAGATGTCTGGTAGGCCATTTTTAAATACCTTTTTTGGACATTTCAAGATAGCAGATGTTTGAGTTGGGTCTATTAACACAGCTGTGAGTTGTTATTTTTTTCATTTTTTCATTTTTTACAAAATGAGCAGTCCTGGAAGTGACAAATTTTGACTCATATTGAGTGATAAGACTGAGCTATTTAAAAACACTTTTTCAACATTTCAAGATAGCAGTTAGTTCAGTTTGATCTTATTAAAGACAGCTGTATATTATTTTTTTTGACCCAAAAATATTCTATGTTCACGCCCACTTTTTTTGCACTATGTTTGAAGGCTGTCAACTTCTTGTCAGGAGGAGAATCACTTAGCCTTTCAACTAATTTTCAAATGATAGGATGCCTATTTAAAAACACTTTAGTAGGTGCAAGCGTCCCACCTAGCCCATAGAGGTTAAACCTAAACAGAATAAGTTGCAACTTAAGGTATAATTATTTTATTCATTTTGACATATTGTTTGGGACCACTTTTTTTGCTCTGTTTGAAGGCTGTCAGCTTCTTCTCAGGAGGAGAATCACTTAGCCTTTCAACTAATTTTGGGTTAGTTGGACTAATTTTGGGTTAGTTCTCTCAAGAAGAACTAACCCATCTCAACATGACAGAGAGTAAGACAGGAGAACCTATTTCAACATGACAGAGAGTAAGACAGGAGAACCTATTTCAACATGACGGAGAGTAAGACAGGAGAACCTATTTCAACATGACGGAGAGTAAGACAGGAGAACCTATTTCAACATGACGGAGAGTAAGTCAGGAGTCCCTGATCTTATCTTCTCTCAAGAAGATGTCTGGTAGGCAGGGCTGGGCGATATGGACCAAAAGTCATATCCCGATATATTTAGGCTGAATATCGATATAAGATATATATCCTGATATTTTTTTCTGCAAAGTGAGAGCAAATGTTCAGTCAAAGTCAAAGCCAGATATGACATGTCTCAAGTAGTTTTATTGAAAGCGGCTATTTCAGTGAACAGTTGAAAAATCAAATGAATAAACAATAAACAGGGCTCTTCACCTGGTTCAGATTAAATGCTCAGCTGTTCAAATAACAACAACATGTAAACATAAACACTGTAGAACAACAGGACGACCTTTTTGGAAATCAAAGCTCCATAAGGTGAACATTTAAATAAATACAAATATCTTAAACAAAAATAGCCTATAAAATAAAATAGGCCTATCTTTTTCTGAAATAAATATTATATATATTTATGAGAAAAGTCAACTTTTTTTTTGTTTGACAACTTTAAATGGCTTATTAAAATCAAATTACAGATTTCTTCTCCTTTCTAACAAATCCACAGATGCAAATAACGAACATTACAAAATAATAAAATATGACAAACCCTAGTAAGGGCAGCAATTATATATAAATAAAGAACAAAATAAAGTGCTCAGTTTGAGAAAATGTTTTTTAAACATCAGCCTGAGATTACCATTTGCTTTTTGTTAACTCAATTTCTTATCTGAACAGCCTCAACCAGTTGCACAAGAAACAGACTATCAACTCAATAAACATTTTCCCCCTCTTTTTTTACTTTGATAAACAGTAATGCTGTCTTGAGGTAGACATTAGAAGACAAGCGTGTCCTCCTTCGTTTAAAGATTTTGTGCGAGAAACACCAGCCTGTCAACGGCATCCGGCTTCAGAGATGCTCTGTGGCAGGTCACGATATTGCCACTGCAGCTGAAAACCCTTTCGGAGGGTGAACTGGTAGCTGGTACCAAGAGATACTTTTTTTGCCAGGTGGCTCAGAGCTGGAAAGACAACTTCATGATCCTTCCACCACTTGAGGGGATCAGTGTCACTCTCCACACTTGCTGACTGCAAGTAACTTGACAGTTCATTTTCAATAGCCTCCCTCTTGGTTGGTGGCGCAGTGGTGGTGGCTGTGCGCTGCTTGAAGAAGCTTGCCAGTGTCTTAGCTTTTGGTGCCACTGCTGCTTCTCCATCTGCAGGCTCAGTTGGCACACGTAGGTAAGGCGGTTGACAGCTGCTCTGATCAGCCAGTAGCGTCTCCACCTCCAAGACAGCTCTGTGCTTCAATGCATCAACTTTTTCACTTGGGATATAGGTGGCCCTGAAGCGTGGATCCACAAATGAAGCCATCTCCAATAGGTCAGTAGTGGCTGGGTCAGAATACTTGCGGTTGAGGTACTCAACAATGCTGGTCTTGATCGATTTGCAAAGCTCGCTATCACATGCCAGGAGACTGTCGTTAAAAAGGTGCAGCACAGGTTTTACATATGATAGAGTGACGTACTCCTCACCTGACAAAGCATCGGTAAAGTCCTGGAGAGGTTTCAGGACCTTTTGGACTGCTTCTAGGACCTCTAAGTCCTGCCAGGTAGGGACAAGGTGCCTGGTCTTTTTGTCATTAGACAGGACTTTGGCCAGTGCTCCTTCCTGCTCCAGGACTCTCTCTATCATCTGCTGCCTTGATCCCCAGCGTGTGGCAGACTCGGTTATGAGTTGGTGACTTGGCAGACCCAGCTGAATCTGGACTTCAGCAAGATGTCTCCTTTTCTTCCAGCTGAACCAAAAACAGCTTACAATTCTCTTGCACAGAGAAATGGCCCGGGTGACGCGCTTGTCATTCATGCCATGTCCTGTCAGAATCATAAAAAAACTATTAAACAAATGTGCTTATGCGAGAAATTTGACTCTGTTTTCACTTTAACACACTCATACAACTAAGTGCTTTCCAAAATCAAGCTTTAGAAATATTCTACATTAATATTTTCTTGTTTCATAGTTTACTTGTTTTAATCAACGCCAGTCCTAATCATAAATATCAAATATTATATTCATTTATTTTGTGAATTTGAATCCTGTAAGTGATTTTTATGTATTATTATTTGTGTATAATTTATAAATGATGACTATACTGTATGTACATTTACTGATGTTTCGTTCTTGTTGTTGTTCTTAGTATTTATGCTTAGTATTTAATGCTACTTCATATTTCTACTCCACTAAAAACTCCACAATGTTTAGGCCTACCTACGTGTCAACATTAGTTTCTAGTTACTTTGCAGTTGGCTCTTCAATCCAGAGAAAAAACTATAGTCTATCATAATAACTAAATATGTTACCTTGATGATATCAACAGGCTTACCAGCATTTTAAAGTCATAATTACCTCACCTTTACCAGCTGTAACATTAAAGTGGTAAACACATCAATGCATCACTAATTCTTATCCAATAACCTAATAAATATGGTTCTGAAATCTACCATCCTGTATTGTAAGTGATTTTACTTTTAGCACTTTATGTTTTGTGTTTTATTAATCCATTTTTGGCCAAGACAGCAGCATAAAACAAAAAAGTTGCAGACAGACACAAAGCAAAATAATGAAAAACTAATATTTTAATATGTTTTTCCTTTAAAGTAAAATATGTGAATAGTCCTTAATAAAACACTGCACTCCCCAATAGCCAAGTGTAGTCTGACCGAAGCACTGCATCCTCATCGTTCAGCTCCACCGCTCTGACCACGTCGCTCCCGTTGGCGGTTGTTATAGCAACCGGATGATTTTCTTGGAGTTTCCCAGCTTGCGTCCTGCGAGGCCTCAGCTATATGCTCACCGGTGTGATCCTGGGGGGAAATAACTTGTTTTGGAGACACGACGCTGTTTTCATCTCCCCCAGTCGTTGAATGAAGTGAACATGTCACGCTTCATGTAAAGGCTCACATTGTCCTGCTCGACCCACATATCGCTGGTCAACGCCAAAATGGGTCCCGTTAGCGAGCCGGTCAGCAAGGCTCTGCCTGACTTCAGTGGACATTTGTGGCAGTGCTTCTCGTGTAAAGTAGTTGGGAAGCTCATATCTCGGGTCCATAGTTTTCAGTAGCTTTTTGAATCCGATTTGTTCCACAGTTGCAACAGGGACCATATCTTTAGCAATGTGATAGGACACCGCTGTAGTTATAGTACACCACGTGCCAATTTTCTTTTCATAAAGGCACACTGCGGGAAAATGAAGTTTGCAGTGAGCTTTGTTTCGGGGCTTTTCCGGGTTGTCGACGGCTTGCGGCTGGGGCTTCTGCAGCGCGCAGTTTCACACACT
This sequence comes from Salmo salar, assembly GCF_965601325.2. Classification (NCBI taxonomy): domain Eukaryota; kingdom Metazoa; phylum Chordata; class Actinopteri; order Salmoniformes; family Salmonidae; genus Salmo; species Salmo salar. The sequence goes on from NW_027675396.1 coordinate 194,812, forward strand.
CTTCGTATTGCAGTTTGTGCCACTGTTTTAGGTGGTGAAAAAGATTTGTAGTGCTTCCACCCCTGGCTGTAACTTTTTTTTATGGCACTGCCTAGATATAACGTGATTTTGTTGCTCATCTGATACTTTGAATCCGAACCATCTCCAAATTACTGAGCCAATGCTTTTTCTTTTACTAACCAATTCCTCGTCAAAACGCTCCGCAGACGCTGTTGCTTCCTCCATGTTTGTTGAAGTGTCTGTTCCTGCCCCTCCGCCCTCTGTGCATGAAAGAGGAGGCGCGGGGAGCAGCGCAGAGAGCTCCGGGTCTGCAGCTTGCTTGGAGCAAGGATCAAAGCGTACATTTGAACTATATCGATATATGCGAAATTGTCTAATTTCATATCACATTTAAAATATATATCGATATATTTTTTATATCGATATATCGCCCAGCCCTAGTCAGGCTGATAAGAACAATTCTTATTTTGTATAACGTGTCACTTACGCTTCGAACACAACGACTGCGTCATTGCATCACTGCTACGTAACATTTTGCGCAGCTAGGCAACTATACTGACGCTTCGAACACACCGACTGCGTCATTGCATCACTGCTACGTAACATTTTGCGCAGCTAGGCAACTATACTGACGCTTCGAACACACCGACTGCGTCATTGCATCACTGCTACGTAACATTTTGCGTAGCTAGGCAACTATACTGACGCTTCGAACACACCGACTGCGTCATTGCATCACTGCTACGTAACATTTTGCCCAGCTAGGCAACGATACTGATGCAGGTACCTTTTGCAGATGGTCGCATGCGGTTGGACACATGGAGGAGAGAATCATTTTCGCAGTATCCTCAAAACCGTGTCTTTTTGACACAACTGCTGACAGCTACAGGGACATAAACACAAAAAAATGCTGCTTGGAGACAAGTGTCCACGATAGTAGGATTGCCAGGTCAGTTTAGTAGTGAGCACGTGCTAGATGTGGCTAGTTAGCTAGCTAGCTAACCTAGCTTGCTAACCTAGCCAATGAGGTGTGTGTGTGTGAAAGAAATAGTCAAATAAATTATGCTAGTTACTACCCCTGATAACTTTACCAAATAATCATGTTTGAAAGAGTGAGTGTGTATGTCATAAATAGTCCTAGAAATGGTAGATACTACTGTACCCCTGATAATTTGGTCAGATAACCGTGTGTGTGTCTATGTGTACAGTAGGTGACATATCCATGATAGCTATCTAATAACTATAGGTATGCTAGGTAATGGTTTGGCTTATCATGTCTATGTAGAAGAAGACTGGAGGAGGAAGTGGAGAGGACTCAGGGACAGGTATCAGAGAGAGAGAAGGACAGAGAAAGAGAAGAAGAGGTCTGGGTCAGCAGCTTCAGGCCAGCAGCCTTGGTGCTTCTGCCACATTCTTTCTTTTCTGGATCCATTTATTGTGCCTTGGGCAACGAGTGGCAATTTTACAGCCAGACCCTCTACTACATCATCCACAAGTGTTGTCCCCACCGGTGCATCAAGACCCTCAATGTCACCTACAACTGCGACCATCGCCTCCACCGCTGCAGCGAGACCCTCTACAATGTCTACATCATCCACAAGTATGACCACCATCGGTGCAGCGAGACCCTCTACAATGTCTACATCATCCACAAGTATGACCACCATCGGTGCAGCGAGACCCTCTACAATGTCTACATCATCCACAAGTATGACCACCATCGGTGCAGCGAGACCCTCTACAATGTCTACATCATCCACAAGTATCACCACCATCGGTGCAGCCATGGAAGACGATGAAATGGAGGAAGCACCTCTGGATCTAGGACCACCTGAGATTATTATGAACCTCACGGAAGTGACCACTGAGGACCTCGTTGAACAGGATGTGGCCGTGGAGACAAACAGAGAGAGAAACGAAGAGGAACAACGTCACACCAGGCGTCATCGAAGGTTCCAGATCCACTCAACTCATTTCAGCAGAGGCTCCTCCAAGCCGTCGAGAGGGATGCAGCCCAACCTGATGCTCACAGGAAGGAGGATGAAGAGACCCTCTTTGCCATGAGCCTGGTGCCACAACCCTGAAGAGGCTGCCTCAGCAAAGAAAAGCAGCACTCAAAGTTAAAATGTATCAGCTGCTTTTCCAAGCCGAGTTCAATGGTACGTTTTTTTCCTTCTCCACATCACAGGTAGTGTCATAAGTGTTGCCACAGTGAAGTAGGTCATTCTTTACAGTATACTCATGTAGGCTAATTGGTATTTCAGATCAAAGTATTAATATGAGGCAAATGTACAGCTGTTGTTTCTAGGTTAGAAAATATCCCTAAACAACAGTTTACTGTCTAAATATTTTCCTGTCATATTCATCTTTATCTCTGAAATACAAATTCCATGAGTAAACAGCAAGTATTACCAACTTTACTGCACTGTTCCAATATTTATGCCTCTAACTACACTATACAAGCAGTATTTAGTTAACATAAATCTCACCTTTTATGGTTTTCTATTATGTTAAGCTTGTATGTGTTGTTTTTCTCTTCCCTTCCAGAGATGGAGTCCATTTAGCCGAGCAGCTCACAGGAAGGACAGGAAGAGGAGAGGAGTTGTCTGGTTGTTGTTCCCTTCCAGAGATGGAGTCCATTTAGCCGAGCAGCTCACAGGAAGGACAGGAAGAGGAGAGGAGTTGTCTGGTTGTTGTTCCCGTCCAGAGATGGAGTCCATTTAGCCGAGCAGCTCACAGGAAGGACAGGAAGAGGAGAGGAGTTGTCTGGTTGTTGTTCCCTTCCAGAGATGGAGTCCATTTAGCCGAGCAGCTCACAGGAAGGACAGGAAGAGGAGAGGAGTTGTCTGGTTGTTGTTCTTCCCTTCCAGAGATGGAGTCCATTTAGCCGAGCAGCTCACAGGAAGGACAGGAAGAGGAGAGGAGTTGTCTGGTTGTTGTTCTTCCCTTCCAGAGATGGAGTCCATTTAGCCGAGCAGCTCACAGGAAGGACAGGAAGAGGAGAGGAGTTGTCTGGTTGTTGTTCCCTTCCAGAGATGGAGTCCATTTAGCCGAGCAGCTCACAGGAAGGACAGGAAGAGGAGAGGAGTTGTCTGGTTGTTGTTCCCTTCCAGAGATGGAGTCCATTTAGCCGAGCAGCTCACAGGAAGGACAGGAAGAGGAGAGGAGTTGTCTGGTTGTTGTTCCCTTCCAGAGATGGAGTCCATTTAGCCGAGCAGCTCACAGGAAGGACAGGAAGAGGAGAGGAGTTGTCTGGTTGTTGTTCCCTTCCAGAGATGGAGTCCATTTAGCCGAGCAGCTCACAGGAAGGACAGGAAGAGGAGAGGAGTTGTCTGGTTGTTGTTCCCTTCCAGAGATGGAGTCCATTTAGCCGAGCAGCTCACAGGAAGGACAGGAAGAGGAGAGGAGTTGTCTGGTTGTTGTTCCCTTCCAGAGATGGAGTCCATTTAGCCGAGCAGCTCACAGGAAGGACAGGAAGAGGAGAGGAGTTGTCTGGTTGTTGTTCTTCACCTCCCTCATTGTACCTTTCTTTTCACACACGTCTGTTCCGTTTAAATTCAGTCAATTCATAGTCATTAGTTTATAAAGTCTCGGGATAGCATTCATTATTAGTGTTACATAGATTTCTGAATTGACAGAATTGAAACTCAAACACTGAAGAATTCACAGATGCTCTTTTTTAAATGTTTACACGCACACACACCTCTTTCAATAGTTGTATTTTTTTTAAACATTGTTTACACGTACCGGTCATGTTCTTTCCTGTACTTGAATACTTATTAAATGATGTTTTCATAGTCAGTTGTTTATTAATATCTCATTTAGACTTAATCTGCTCATTTCGTCCCTACACCTTCGCAGATCTAAGACAAGATGAAAGTAAAAACACATTCTCTTCCTAATTCATTCTTTTCCCACCTGTATTTTGTCAGGCCAGTGAACATGGTGTTAAACTGTACTATTTGTATGGACCCTAGGTTACCCTTTCCCTTAGTTATCATACTAACTGTATGTCCTATAACCTTAATTAGTGCTCCTGCTCACCTGATGTACCATGCCAGGTGTGTATAATACTGACGTTAATGAGAGAGGGAAGGGTTAAGGTGTGGTCCTGCTCACCTGATGTACCATGCCAGGTGTGTATAATACTGACGTTAATGAGAGAGGGAAGGGTTAAGGTGTGGTCCTGCTCACCTGATGTACCATGCCAGGTGTGTATAATACTGACGTTAATGAGAGAAGGAAGGGGTTAAGGTGTGGTCCTGCTCACCTGATGTACCATGCCAGGTGTGTATAATACTGACGTTAATGAGAGAGGGAAGGGTTAAGGTGTGGTCCTGCTCACCTGATGTACCATGCCAGGTGTGTATAATACTGACGTTAATGAGAGAGGGAAGGGTTAAGGTGTGGTCCTGCTCACCTGATGTACCATGCCAGGTGTGTATAATACTGATGTTAATGAGAGAGGGAAGGGGTTAAGGTGTGGTCCTGCTCACCTGATGTACCATGCCAGGTGTGTATAATACTGACGTTAATGAGAGAGGGAAGGGGTTAAGGTGTGGTCCTGCTCACCTGATGTACCATGCCAGGTGTGTATAATACTGACGTTAATGAGAGAGGGAAGGGGTTAAGGTGTGGTCCTGCTCACCTGATGTACCATGCCAGGTGTGTATAATACTGACGTTAATGAGAGAGGGAAGGGGTTAAGGTGTGGTCCTGCTCACCTGATGTACCATGCCAGGTGTGTATAATACTGACGTTAATGAGAGAGGGAAGGGGTTAAGGTGTGGTCCTGCTCACCTGATGTACCATGCCAGGTGTGTATAATACTGACGTTAATGAGAGAGGGAAGGGGTTAAGGTGTGGTCCTGCTCACCTGATGTACCATGCCAGGTGTGTATAATACTGACGTTAATGAGAGAGGGAAGGGGTTTTAAGGTGTGGTCCTGCTCACCTGATGTACCATGCCAGGTGTGTATAATACTGACGTTAATGAGAGAGGGAAGGGTTAAGGTGTGGTCCTGCTCACCTGATGTACCATGCCAGGTGTGTATAATACTGACGTTAATGAGAGAGGGAAGGGGTTAAGGTGTGGTCCTGCTCACCTGATGTACCATGCCAGGTGTGTATAATACTGACGTTAATGAGAGAGGGAAGGGGTTAAGGTGTGGTCCTGCTCACCTGATGTACCATGCCAGGTGTGTATAATACTGACGTTAATGAGAGAGGGAAGGGGTTAAGGTGTGGTCCTGCTCACCTGATGTACCATGCCAGGTGTGTATAATACTGACGTTAATGAGAGAGGGAAGGGGTTAAGGTGTGGTCCTGCTCACCTGATGTACCATGCCAGGTGTGTATAATACTGACGTTAATGAGAGAGGGAAGGGGTTAAGGTGTGGTCCTGCTCACCTGATGTACCATGCCAGGTGTGTATAATACTGACGTTAATGAGAGAGGGAAGGGGTTTTAAGGTGTGGTCCTGCTCACCTGATGTACCATGCCAGGTGTGTATAATACTGACGTTAATGAGAGAGGGAAGGGTTAAGGTGTGGTCCTGCTCACCTGATGTACCATGCCAGGTGTGTATAATACTGACGTTAATGAGAGAGGGAAGGGGTTAAGGTGTGGTCCTGCTCACCTGATGTACCATGCCAGGTGTGTATAATACTGACGTTAATGAGAGAGGGAAGGGGTTAAGGTGTGGTCCTGCTCACCTGATGTACCATGCCAGGTGTGTATAATACTGACGTTAATGAGAGAGGGAAGGGGTTTTAAGGTGTGGTCCTGCTCACCTGATGTACCATGCCAGGTGTGTATAATACTGACGTTAATGAGAGAGGGAAGGGGTTTTAAGGTGTGGTCTTTACTCCCAAATGTCACTTAAATATAGCTTCCAAATGAAGAGAGACAATGATGCATAAAGTCATCTGGGGAAAAAATTATATTTTATGGACAACGGTGGATGGTTCTTAAAATAACCTTAGTGTTATTGGGCTCTTCAAAGAGCTGTTTCCCTCCACGGCAAACTGCCATGGAACTTCACCTGCTGGCGATGAGAAGTAGGTGGTCAGCTTCTCCCTCACCTGGAGTGCCAGTCTGGGGGCGTTGTTGGCACCTGCCCTGGTGACATCAGGTAGGTGACCATTTGGCGTGCCCATCTCCATCCGGAGCGGCTCCTGGAATGACCTCCGCAGGTAGTTGTGGAGAACACGTGGCCTTCACGCAGGCATCGACATTTGAGGGGCTGAGACCAAGCACTCTCCGATACATTCTCCACCGGGCTGCCAGAATCCCAAAGGCGCATTCAACAACTAACCTTGCCCTGGACAGTCGTTTGTTAAAGATCCTTACAGGCTTTGGCAATGGCAGCTGGCGTCCAGCGTAGGGCCTCATGAGGTTGGGTCTTAAAGGGAAGGCCTCGTCGTCGACGACGACGTGAGGAACAGGTCCCAGGTCTTCAGCCCCAGGGAGTGATGCAGGTGGTGGAATCTCCAGGGTGCCATCCTGAAGTGCCTGGCCAAAGGCAGAGTCCCGGAGGGTCCCGCCATCACTTCCCATAAGCACCAACATCGACAACACGGAAACAGTAGAGGGCATCTACTACAGCCAAGAGTACAACTTAATATGTACCCTTGTACACATTGTACAATTTACAATGTGACCCAGTTCAACGGGTCTGAACAGAACTGGGGGACGTCAGACATGAAGATGTCTAAACACAACTGGAATATCATTAGTTTGTGATTCATTGTTAATGGATTTTCAATCAGGAACACAGAGGAACAACCTGACAACATAACAATGTGTGGGTGGGTGGAGATCTAATATTGTTTTGTGACAAACACTAAAGCATGATATTCTAATAAATCTACACCCTATTCCCTACGTAGAACACTACTTTAGACCTGGTCAGAAGCACCGTAGTGCACTACGTAGGGAATAGGGAACCATTTGGAACAGAGACAGTAATTCCCCTGAATATCTTTCTCTTCCTCATCTGGTTTCTTTAACAGCCCTTCACTCCTCCCCTCTTCCTCTTCCTCCCTTTTCATTCTATTCTATCAGCCACACCACTAGCTCACCTCCACACAATCCATTTACAAGTTAAAGACTCACCTTGGAATAAATAACAAAGGAAAACTATTACTAGATGAAGTTTAGTGTTGGATTTTTTATTTCCCATCACCATAAATCATATTTAATCACTGAACAGTAGCAGACCTAACTTCATCTGTTCCTGACTCTGGATAGTGGATTAAAAAGACCATCAATCTCCAATGATATTAAAGTACTATTCTGAACATTACTGATATACTGGACCCTACTACAGTTTAACCAGCTCAGCTATAGACTACACCAGCATGACTAGTATCTATGTGGACCCTACTACAGTTTAACCAGCTCAGCTATAGACTACACCAGCATGACTAGTATCTATGTGGACCCTACTACAGTTTAACCAGCTCAGCTATAGACTACACCAGCATGACTAGTATCTATGTGGACCCTACTACAGTTTAACCAGCTCAGCTATAGACGACACCAGCATGACTAGTATCTATGTGGACCCTACTACAGTTTAACCAGCTCAGCTATAGACTACACCAGCATGACTAGTATCTATGTGGACCCTACTACAGTTTAACCAGCTCAGCTATAGACTACACCAGCATGACTAGTATCTATGTGGACCCTACTACAGTTTAACCAGCTCAGCTATAGACTACACCAGCATGACTAGTATCTATGTGGACCTTACTACAGTTTAACCAGCTCAGCTATAGACTACACCAGCATGACTAGTATCTATGTGGACCCTACTACAGTTTAACCAGCTCAGCTATAGACTACACCAGCATGACTAGTATCTATGTGGACCCTACTACAGTTTAACCAGCTCAGCTATAGACTACACCAGCATGACTAGTATCTATGTGGACCCTACTACAGTTTAACCAGCTCAGCTATAGACTACACCAGCATGACTAGTATCTATGTGGACCCTACTACAGTTTAACCAGCTCAGCTATAGACTACACCAGCATGACTAGTATCTATGTGGACCCTACTACAGTTTAACCAGCTCAGCTATAGACTACACCAGCATGACTAGTATCTATGTGGACCCTACTACAGTTTAACCAGCTCAGCTATAGACTACACCAGCATGACTAGTATCTATGTGGACCCTACTACAGTTTAACCAGCTCAGCAGTACCATAGATATAAATCCCAAAACTATTATAGAGCATAAACCCAGGATAGAGGGGCTGAGTGAATGTGGTCTGGACTCTGTGGAGGAGGGTCATTGTGTCAGAGACACTGTAGAAGGACAGAGTACCTGCCTTGTGATCCAGGTACACTCCTACTCTGGAGGACTGAGGGCCTGATACTTTAGTCTCAACATTATTGTGTATGAAATAATAACCATCACTACAGCACTGTAAACTCCAGGACTTGTTATTTAATCCAAATATATTATCTCTCCCTGTTCTGCTGATGTCTTTATATGAGACTGCTGTATCAACATTACAACCACTCCACTCCACCTCCCAGTAACAGCGTCCAGACAGACCCTCTCTACACAGAACCTGCCACTGGTTGGTGAATCTGTCTGGATGGTCAGGATATGGTTGGACTTGGCCTGTAAAGGTCACCTTTCTGTTCCCTTTAGACAGAGAGAGGTGTCTGTTTGCTGTGTTTGGGTCCAGTGTGAGCTGACAGGAATCTGGGAGAAGAGCAGAGACCAATGAGGGGAGTCAGAACAATAAGTTAAGTCAGATACTGTATCTACCCTGTCTTTGATTAGAGCACAGCAGAGATCAAATCAGAGAAATATGAGGAGTCAGATAGATACCCAGTCTTTGATTAGATCTACTATTGCTATATATTTCTAGAGGGATTGTTAGGAGTGGCAGTAAAAAGAGACTGTTAGTTACTTCACAATAAAGAGACTCACATTGTAACAACTGTTCTCTGGTCTTGGGCTCTGGAGGCAGAACAACCTCCACTATATTCACTACAGACACACAAACACATTGACAGAGAGAGGGAATGTTATCATCATACCATATTCCACATGTATATGACTAGTAGGGAACTTTCAATGGTCTAAAGTTGATGTTCTGATTGTTTTCAACACACCTGTAGTGGAGATCTTGGTCCATTCTCCTTTAAGGAAGTCTTCTAGTTTCTCTCTCAGTTCAGACACAGTCTTACTCACATCTCCAAAGTACTGAAGAGGACGGACAACGATGCTGGGTAAGTCTGAAGATACACTGATACTGGAGAGAGACTGATAACTCTGGAGAGAGAGAGAGACAGAGAGAGACAGAGACACAGAGAGAGAGAGAGAGAGACAGAGACAGACAGACAGAGAGAGAGACAGAGGAACAGAGAGAGAGAGACAGAGGAACAGAGAGAGAGACAGAGGAACAGAGAGAGAGACACCGAGAGAGGGGGACACAGAGACAGAGAGACACAGAGAGAGGGACACAGAGAGAGAGGGGGACAGAGAGAGAGAGAGAGAGGGGGACAGAGAGAGAGAGAGAGAGAGGGGGACAGAGAGAGAGAGAGAGAGGGGGACAGAGAGAGAGAGGGGGGGACAGAGAGAGAGAGAGAGGGGGACAGAGAGAGAGAGAGGGGGACAGAGAGAGAGAGAGGGGGACAGAGAGAGAGAGAGAGGGGGACAGAGAGAGAGAGGGGGGGACAGAGAGAGAGAGAGAGGGGGACAGAGAGAGAGAGAGGGGGACAGAGAGAGAGAGAGGGGGACAGAGAGAGAGAGAGAGGGGGACAGAGAGAGAGAGAGGGGGACAGAGAGAGAGAGAGAGGGGGACAGAGAGAGAGAGAGGGGGACAGAGAGAGAGAGAGGGGGACAGAGAGAGAGAGAGAGGGGGACAGAGAGAGAGAGGGGGGGACAGAGAGAGAGAGAGAGGGGGACAGAGAGAGAGAGGGGGGGACAGAGAGAGAGAGAGGGACAGAGAGAGAGAGAGGGACAGAGAGAGAGAGAGGGACAGAGAGAGAGAGGGACAGAGAGAGAGAGAGGGACAGAGAGAGAGAGAGGGGGACAGAGAGAGAGAGAGAGAGAGGGACAGAGAGAGAGAGAGAGGGGGACAGAGAGAGAGAGAGAGAGGGGGGGACAGAGAGAGAGAGAGAGAGAGAGGGGGACAGAGAGAGAGAGAGAGGGGGACAGAGAGAGAGAGAGAGAGAGAGAGAGAGAGGGACGGAGAGAGAGACAGAGAGAGAGAGGGACAGAGAGAGAGAGAGGGACAGAGAGAGAGAGAGGGACAGAGAGAGAGAGAGAGAGGGACAGACAGAGAGAGAGAGAGAGAGAGAGAGGGAGAGAGAGAGAGAGGGACAGACAGAGAGAGAGAGAGAGAGAGAGAGGGGACAGAGAGAGGGAGAGAGAGAGAGAGAGGGAGAGAGAGAGAGGGAGAGAGAGAGAGAGAGAGAGGGACAGACAGAGAGAGAGAGGGAGAGAGAGGGACAGAGAGAGAGAGGGACAGAGAGAGAGAGGGGGACAGAGAGAGAGAGAGAGACAGAGAGAGAGACAGAGAGAGAGAGAGAGAGAGAGAGAGGGACAGAGAGAGAGAGGGGGGACAGAGAGAGAGAGAGAGGGACAGAGAGAGAGAAGGACAGAGAGAGAGAGGGACAGAGAGAGAGAAGGACAGAGAGAGAGAAGGACAGAGAGAGAGAAGGACAGAGAGAGAGAGAAGGACAGAGAGAGAGAAGGACAGAGAGAGAGGGACAGAGAGAGAGAGGGACAGAGAGAGAGAGGGACAGAGAGAGAGAGGGACAGAGAGAGAGAGAGAGAAAGAGAGAGGACAACATAATGATTGAGATGAATAGTTTCACATGAAGTTCATTTCATATCACATGTAACAAGACAGTTTAGTTACCTGGAGGAAATGGATGTGATCCTCTGTGTGTGAGAGCTGCTCCAGCTCAGTGCTTCTCTTCCTCAGCTCAGCTATCTCCTGCTTCAGTTGCTCCAGGACTCCTTCAGCTTCACTCACTTGATCCTTCTCTTGGGCTCTGATCAGCTCCTTCACCTCAGAGCTCCTTCTCTCAATGGAGCGGATCAGCTCAGTAAAGATCTGATCACTGTCCTCCACTGCTGCCTGTGCAGAGCGCTGTTAAGAGAGAGACAGAGAGAGAGAGAGAGAGAGAGAGGAAGGAGAGAGAGAGAGAGAGAGGAAGGAGAGAGAGAGAGACAGAGAGACAGAGAGACAGAGACAGACAGAGAGAGAGAGAGGGACAGAGAGAGAGAGAGGGACAGAGAGAGAGAGAGGGACAGAGAGAGAGAGAGGGACAGAGAGATAGCAGTTAGTTAATAGTATCTCTACTTGCAAATTCATCTTCTGCACATCTATCATTCCAGTGTTTAATTGCTAAATTGTAATTATTTCGCCACCACGGCCTATTTATTAATTTACCTCCTTTATCTTACCTCATTTACACAACTGTATATAGACTTTTCTATTGTGTTATTGACTGTACGTTTGTTTATTCCATGTGTAACTCTGTGTTGTTGTTTGTGTCACACTGCTTTGCTTTATCTTGGCCAGGTCGCAGTTGTAAATGAGAACTTGTTCTCAACTGGCCTACCTGGTTAAATAAAGGACTTGTTCTCAACTAGCCTACCTGGTTAAATAAAGGACTTGTTCTCAACTGGCCCACCTGGTTAAATAAAGGTTTCATTAAAAAGTCTGGCAATAACTTAACTTTTCATTATTTAGACAGACTCCTCTAAATAATAAATATAATTAAATAACAAAAAACAGTTAAATGCTAAGTACTATACATAGGTTTATTTAAAAAATAACAATAGAACCTATTTAGTACTATAATGGTATTTACTAACATAATATTATTACTATAATAGTTTCTAAAGGGGTTCTAGGCTACCCTACCCTAGAATTAGGGTTCAGGATAAAACAGGTTATACGTAGGGTTAGAGTTTCTGTACAGCACTTTGTGACATCTGCTGATGTAAAAAGGTCTTCATAAATACATTAGATTGATTGTTAGGTTCAGGGTATTTAAAGAGATAAACTGTATGGGTTTATATCTCTCTTGCTCCTCCCTGTGGTCTTCTGTGGGAACTACATACCTCATTCACCACACTTGATAGGCTCATAATCTGAGGTAGCAACTGTGTCAGAGCTACAAATCAATGATCTCCACCTATCCATTAGGTTTACAACTCAGTGAACCTGCGCAGCATTCTCTCTATTTGATGTCTACGAACCAACAGATTTCAACGATTATCATATTACCCAGCAGCCATTTAGAAACAAATAAAATAAGGTTAGTTAATAATCAGTTACCTGAGGTAAACCTACAAGGTTAACGCGGGCTGGAAGATAATTACTTTAAAACCACAGCAAACAGCTGGGACATATAGTAATATTATATATATAATATTATATCACTGGGCTCCTCTGTGCTAACAAACCCTGTGTACCACCCCTCCCCTGTTTAACCTTGAATTTCGTTCAGAAAAACACTTCCACATTTAGCAAAACGAACCAACTCTTTACGGATCTGTTCGGTGGTAATAAACGGAGGCAGATTAGACACCACTACTCTTGTCGAAATCAGCACCAACACAACCCCTCACATAAATCATACTGGTAACTAGCCTGGCAACAAGACTCACCTTTTACATTACCACAACCACCGCCTTGTTCATTCTGGATACAGAGTGTATATGTTCCTCTCCCACCTGTTCACCGACCAGGATCAATAATTCCTCCACACCATTCTCCACAACGCACCTGAAGAGACAGCGTTTCTTCTCCACTCGGTTGAGGACATCAAACTACCCTACTCCCTCCTCAACTCTAACCGATAAACAGCGGAAACCGATAAACAAACCCTCCCACCATGACAAAATACATTTGGAAAATAGGCAAAAGAATAGCTGCACTCTTTACGAACGACAAAACCTCACGTTACCAACTTCTTCTTCTTCTATGGTATAATGGCGGTCCTCAAACCAACGTTAAAGGAGCATGGCGCCTCCTACTGTGCTGGAGTGTGTTCAATCACGGTTTACACCATTTCTAAATCCTCCTACCTAACTCAGTACTTCTGAGAAAATAAAAAAGATCCCTACTAACTTCTAATAGACCCTCCCCCATCCCCCAAATCCCTTCCAACCCCCCATCCAACCTCAATGACCCTACACTTCAATCTTTCCCTCTCTTCAACATCCTTACAACACTATAACAACACATGCTCCACCGTTTCATTGACAATACCCTCCAGACACAAACCATTCACATGCCGCCAACCAGATGGAAGGACCAGTTCAATGTACAATGTCCTAAACACAATCGAGGAAACACCACCTCTTCCTTCCTAATCTGACCTTTGAACCTTGGTCCACCGACCTTTCTTTGGAGGGCATATAAATGCCGTCCCTTGTGCTCAGAGTCCCATCTCTTCTGCCACACATCTATCAAAATGGCTCTGATCTCACATTTGTCCTCCCCTCTACCCAGTGGAACATTAATATATATTATATTTTGTTTTAAAGTTATTTTAGCTAACTAGTCTACAATTTCATTCCATTCCACACCTGAATGTGCTGTGACCCGGCATAATCTCACTACTAGACCCATTCTCTCAATTCTCCATAATAACATTAATACCTCCAATAGTAGGTCACTCCTAATAGATTTACCAGATGATAAACTATTCAATACAGACAGAGAATCTGAGGATACTATAATTCTAACAGGTTGTTCGTCCTCCACCCACTGGAGGACAACTATTATCACCAACAGTTCAACTGAGTACACTGACAGTTCATCTGTTAGTCTTCTACATATCTGCACATCACATTCAGGAAGGTAAACACCTGCTCCTGTGGGCCCACTATCTGGGCCCTTGGATCCATCTGTGAAAAGAGGTAAAAAAAGCATAACAACTTCTACCAATGTAATTGTCAACCAGTTTCCTGTTATCACTGACTTCTGACCCAATCTTTTCCTTTTGTCTACCAAGGTTAGATCAACAACAGGATCTGGGAGTAACCATGGAGGAACATCCCCTATCACCACAGAAAGGGCCAACCTCCAACTCCCTGAAACTACTCTCATCAGCAAGCTTTCCAACTGTCCAACCAAAACCACTGCCTTGTCTACTAGTATATTCCCAACAGTCATCTAGAACAGTAGCAGTGGGATGCTCAACCTCACAGCCTTTCAACCCAATAAGCTAATGACAATTTATTACGTCGTATATCCAAAGGCATCTCACCTGCCTCAACTGGACTATAATATAAATACATGATATTATGGGATACAAAACGGGAAAAGGGGAAATTATGATAATACTAAAAAACATCCTTCTAACTAACCCTACACTCATTAAAACCCACTACCCCATTCCACTACTTTGACCCTATCTGCTCCTGCACCAGGCCAACTAACCCTACACTCATTAAAACCCACTACCCCCATTCCACTACTTTGACCCTATCTGCTCCTGCACCAAGCCAACTAACCCTACACTCATTAAAACCCACTACCCCCATTCCACTACTTTGACCCTATCTGCTCCTGCACCAGGCCAACTAACCCTACACTCATTAAAACCCACTACCCCCATTCCACTACTTTGACCCTATCTGCTCCTGCACCAGGCCAACTAACCCTACACTCATTAAAACCCACTACCCCCATTCCACTACTTTGACCCTATCTGCTCCTGCACCAGGCCAACTAACCCTACACTCATTAAAAACCCACTACCCCATTCCACTACTTTGACCCTATCTGCTCCTGCACCAGGCCAACTAACCCTACAATCATTAAAACCCACTACCCCATTCCACTACTTTGACCCTATCTGCTCCTGCACCAGGCAAACTAACCCTACACTCATTAAAACCCACTACCCCATTCCACTACTTTGACCCTATCTGCTCCTGCACCAGGCCAACTAACCCTACAATCATTAAAACCCACTACCCCCATTCCACTACTTTGACCCTATCTGCTCCTGCACCAGGCCAACTAACCCTACACTCATTAAAACCCACTACCCCATTCCACTACTTTGACCCTATCTGCTCCTGCACCAGGCCAACTAACCCTACACTCATTAAAACCCACTACCCCATTCCACTACTTTGACCCTATCTGCTCCTGCACCAGGCCAACTAACCCTACACTCATTAAAACCCACTACCCCATTCCACTACTTTGACCCTATCTGCTCCTGCACCAGGCCAACTAACCCTACACTCATTAAAAACCCACTACCCCATTCCACTACTTTGACCCTATCTGCTCCTGCACCAGGCCAACTAACCCTACACTCATTAAAACCCACTACCCCCATTCCACTACTTTGACCCTATCTGCTCCTGCACCAGGCCAACTAACCCTACACTCATTAAAACCCACTACCCCCATTCCACTACTTTGACCCTATCTGCTCCTGCACCAGGCCAACTAACCCTACACTCATTAAAACCCACTACCCCCATTCCACTACTTTGACCCTATCTGCTCCTGCACCAGGCCAACTAACCCTCCACTCATTAAAACCCACTACCCCATTCCACTACTTTGACCCTATCTGCTCCTGCACCAGGCCAACGGCCTGGGAGGACGGGACACCACCACTCAACACACCCTGGAACTCTTCTGAAGTCAAATCTAGTATGACCAAATACTTCTCTGCAGCTGCCACCAAAACATATTTTTTTTCAGTGATTTACATTCCATTTCTGCGGTACAGTTGATAACCATTTGCTATGAACACTAAGAAGCCAACCTTACTGAAGCATATATCACTCGTTGGCCTATCCCTCTGTGCTGTCACAGATCTACTACTCACAGGGATCCTCTCAGGACCCCTCAGCCTTGACCCATCCTCCTCTACTTTCTTCACTGCCTCAGCAGTGACAACCTGTTCCCAACAGTGGGGTCAGTGGGATTGGATAGGGGCCCCTCTACCTCTCTCTCTCTCTCTCTCTCTGACTGGAGGAGACAGGTGAAATGGTGTGTCTCCTCTGGTCAACAATACTCACCTTGAGAGACTCCACAGCCTGTTGGAGCTCCTTCAGCTCCTTCTCTCTCTCCTGGAATCTCTGCTGGACCTTCTGCTGACTCATCCCCAGCTGCCTCTGTGGAGAATCACTCTTCAATGAGCTATCAAGCTTTATTAGTCCAGTAGATCAATAGTATAGTAATGTGACATAGGGCCCATAGAGAGGAAGGTCTAAAAAATGGATGGTCCATTTACTAAATGATATTTATTTGTTGCTATGTGAATGATTATAGTTTTTATGGTAGGACTACATGTATCAACAGGTTGAGACTGAACTTTGGACTCATAAAAGGCCATTCAGAATGATAATAGTGTTTGACATTATAAAATGGTGATACATCTGGAGAATCTGGGTTGACATATCAATATACTCAAGGTTTGTGTTCATATTTGTTCTGCTGAGGATCTATTTCATTTGAATGATCTCATATTCAAACAGCCTTAGTTCCTACTGTATCTTTAATTCTTTGTTTATCAGACAGTCACCAACAAGTTGTTCTGGTCTTACCTGTTTCTCAGTCCTCTCTGCTGCAGCTGACACTGTATCATGGCCTTTATGTTCGTCCATTGTACACAGATAACAGATACACTGCTGATCGGTACGACAGTAAACCTCCAGCAGTTTGTCATGATGAGAGCAGATCTTCTCCTGTAGTTGTGCGGTGGCTTTGACCATCTTGTGCCTCTTCAAAGCAGGAAATTCGTAGTGAGATTGGAGGTGAGTCTCACAGTAAGAGGCCAGACACACCAGACAGGACATGAGGGCTTTCTGCTTTCTGGTCCCAGTGCAGAAATCACACGCCACATCTCTAGGTCCAGCATAGCACAGAGCAGGAGGGGGAGCAGCCTGGAGTCCTGTCTTCTTCAGTTTCTCCACCAGCTCAGCCAACATGTTATTTTTACTCAGCGTAGGCCTTGGAGTGAAGGTCTGTCTGCACTGAGGACAGCTATAGACCCCTTTCAGAACATCCTGATCCCAGCAGCCCTCAATACAGCTCCTACAGTAACTGTGTCCACAGGGGATGGCGACTGGTTCCTTCAGTAGATCCAGACAGACAGAACAACAGAACTGGTCCTGGTCCAGCAGAACTCCCTGTTGAGCCATTTGGACGGTTGTTCACTCTCACACAGACAGACGAGACAGAGACTCAGATCAGTTTCGTTTCCTCAGAAGAGAGTTTGTGGGAGGGGGAGGGATTTCCTGGTTCTGCCAGAGGGGTGGGGTTAGAGGGGGGGAGGGGTTAGAGGGAGGGAGGAAGAGAGAGAGGAACTGCATGCAACAGCAAGAGGGAGACAAATAGTCTTGTTCCTTGGTTAGAGCCCTTAACATGGAATAAATGAAATAATGAATCTTAAAATGTGAGTTATTAGAATATAAAGGGTAACCGTTTCTATGAAGTACATATTAGAATTATTTTAATGACCTTTATAATGCCTTATAATACACTTATGTGTTCTAATAAGCAATAAGGCCTGAGGAGGTGTGGTATATGTAAGGATTGCGGACCTGGTGGCAGTGAAGTCAGACGCAGGAGAGCAGAGATAGGTAATAGCCGGAGCAGTTTAATACAAAACGAACCTACATGGGTACAAAACCCAATGCGCACCAGTAACAGAGTACAAGCACTTACAAACAAACAATTCCACACAAGGACATGGGGGGAACAGAGGGTTAAATACACAACAATTCATGATGGAAATGGAAACCAGATGTGTAAGAAAACAAGACAAAATGAAAAAGTGGATCGACGATGGCTAGAAGACCGGTGACGCCGACCGCCGAACAAGGAGAGGAAATGACTTCGGTGGAAGTGGTGACAGTATATGGCTAATATACAGTACCACGGCTAAGTGCTGTTTTTAGGCACGACGCAAAGCGGATTGAGAATTATGTAACACTTTCAAAAATACAATCAAATAAAAATGTTATTGGTCACATACACATATTTAGCAGATGTTATTGTGGGTGTAGTGAAATGCTTGTGTTCCTGGTTCCAACAGTGCAGTAATATCTAACAATACACCCTAATGTAAATGTCACAGGTGTCGTAGGGTTTAGACCAAGACGCAGCGGGAAAATGTACACTCATCTTCTTTTATTAAAGGACAAAGAACAGGCCAGTAAGGAACAAAGCTATACACAGCAACAATCTGCCACAAAATCCCATGACTAACAAACTCCTAATTATAGGACCTTCAATCAGAGGCAACGATAACCAGCTGCCTCCAATTGAAGGTCCAACCCCAATTAACTAAACATAGAACTACAATAGACAAGACAGAACATAGAAATACACTAACATAGAACATAGACTAACAAACCCCGGACCACATAAACCAAACACCCCTCTATCTAAATACATAGCCCGAACCACATAAACCAAACACCCCTCTACGTAAATACATAGCCCGAACCACATAAAACAAACACCCCTCTACCTAAATACATAGCCCGAAACACATAAACCAAACACCCCTCTACCTAAATACATAGCCCGAACCACATAAACCAAACACCCCTCTACGTAAATACATAGCCCGAACCACATAAACCAAACACCCCTCTACCTAAATACATAGCCCGAACCACATAAACCAAACACCCCTCTACCTAAATACATAGCCCGAACCACATAAACCAAACACCCCTCTACCTAAATACATAGCCCGAACCACATAAACCAAACACCCCTCTACCTAAATACATAGCCCGAACCACATAAACCAAACACCCCTCTACCTAAATACATAGCCCGGACCACATAAACCAAACACCCCTCTACCTAAATACATAGCCCGAACCACATAAACCAAACACCCCTCTACCTAAATACATAGCCCGAACCACATAAACCAAACACCCCTCTACCTAAATACATAGCCCGAACCACATAAACCAAAAACACCCCTCTACCTAAATACATAGCCCGAACCACATAAACCAAACACCCCTCTACCTAAATACATAGCCCGAACCACATAAACCAAACACCCCTCTACCTAAATACATAGCCCGAACCACATAAACCAAACACCCCTCTACCTAAATACATAGCCCGGACCACATAAACCAAACACCCCTCTACCTAAATACATAGCCCGAACCACAGGATGCCTATTTAAAAACACTTTTTCAACATTTCAAGATAGCAGTTAGTTCAGTTTGATCTTATTAAAGACAGCTGTATCATTTTTTAAATTCATTTTGACATATTGTTTGGGACCACTTTTTTTGCTCTGCTTGAAGGCTGTCAGCTTCTTCTCAGGAAGAGAATCACTTAGCCTTTCAACTAATTTTAAAATGATAGGATGCCTATTTTAAAACACTTTCTCTACATTTCAAGATAGCAGTTAGTTAATTTTGAGCATATCAAAGACAGCTGCTACTTCATTTTATTAATTTTCACCATTTTTTTTTTTTTTACCCAAAATTATTCGAAGTCCACAGTCTCTGTCATTGAACTATGTTGAGCCGTGTGCCTGGTGATTGAACAGGTTACCAGGTGGGTTTTTGAATATAGTTCTTAATGGCTTCAGTGGTGTGCTGGGGTCCATTGCTTGCTAAGGGGGAACCTCCCACCCGGGTTCAGCCAACAGGGGGCGCACCCAACCCCTCTAGTAAAACTGAATGTCTCTCTCTCTCTCAGGCTATGAAAAAAGCCCCACCTCCTCTCGCTCAGCCATTCTAACAGTGGAAGCCAGGATCTGTGAGAAACTATGATAATAAACTGTCAACAATAATGAAGCCATGTTTGTCTGTGTGAGTGAGGATGTATTATTTAATTGTGTGATAACTTTAATTGTGTGATAACTTTATGTAATACATCCTCTGTTTCCTAACTGAATAAACATTTTAAGATAGCAGTTGGTTCAGTCTGATCATCTCATGTACTGTTGGAACTTTATTTTAATCCTTTTTCACTATTTTAATTTTTTTTATGACAAATTCAAGAGCCTCTGTATACATTTTTACACATTTGTCCCCCACTCTCTACTTTGTACAATGACAGAGAAGTGGGACTCTGTCGTTTTTCTGACAAGTTCTCTCATTGATCTCAGGTTCAGCCACCAGGGGTCCCCCACCCTCCATGAAAACTTTCATAGGCTCTCTTTCACTCAGTAATCATGTAACAAGTCGACAGGCTCCCAGAGGCAGGGCAATCAAAGGCTCCAACTCACTGAAGTGCCCATCAGCCCAGCCATTGTTATTATTCATACCAGCCGTTCTACAGTGAAGCGGGTTGATTAGTAGGTTGGAACCCCGTTACAACGGACAGTTTCCAATGACGCAACAATCAGCGTTTGAGCTGGACACACTTTTTTCAGAAACTATTTACACAAAAACACACACAGTCCTTACAAAGTTTATCTCCTGAATGTGAGCAGTTTATTTTTGGATGCAAATGGTTCAGATATTCACAGAAGTATATATATATATATATGTATATATATATATATATATATATATATATATATATATAGCACAACACAATCATCCTAACCGGAAAAAATGTAGGCTACATTTGTCGTAGCGCTAACTGAAGAAAGATTGACCCAACACAAGCAGTCATATTTTCTAACTCTCGGCTGACGTAAACTACAACATGAATTAGCTAATAGCAAAATACTATGAATAATTAATCACATCATGGGGTGAGCTCACCATTGATCGAAATAATTAGGTAAAACACTTTCTAGAAATGGAAAGTTATCCGAGATTAGTTTCAGCGCGCAGCCATGCATTTTTTTCCCCCACAGAAACCGAAGATAATAAAAGACAAGATGTGTCACGTCCTGGCCAGTATAAGGGTTAATTGTCATTTTAGTTTGGTCAGGACGTGGCAGCGGGTATTTGTTTTATGTGGTTCAGGGTGGTGTGTTAGTTAGGAGGGCGTTTGATTTATTATTTTGGGGTTTTGAGTTATGGTCTATGTTGATGTATTTCTATGTGTAGTCTGGTTGATCTGTTTCTATGTTGAGTTAATTGGGATGGACTTCCAATTGAAGGCAGCTGTGTGGTGTTGCCTTTGATTGGAAGTCCTATATTAGTTGGGTGTGTTTGTCTGTGTATTTGTGGGAGATTGTTCCGTGTTTAGTGTGTGTAAACATAACAGGACTGTCAGTGTATCGTGCGTTCGTTTTTGTTATTTTGTATGTTCGTTTTGGAATTTATTAAAAGTTCAAAATGAACCATCTCAACTCTGCTGCATATTGGTCCTCATTTTCCGATGATGATTTCGCCATATCGTCCTCCGACGAAGAAATCCCTGACAGAATCTCCCACCAAACCAGGACCAAGCAGCAGAGGAATTTTGATTTGGACAAACGGGAGAGATGGACTTGGGAGCAGGTTATGGCCGGAGAAGGCCCATGGAGTAAGGCTGGTATGGACCGGGAACGTTTCCGAGGGACACGACTGGCGTTGAAGCACGAGAGGCACCCCCAATAATTTTTTTTGGGGGGGGCACACGGGTAGTTTGGCCTAGGAAGAGCCGGAAGCCAGCTACCCGTTTTTTTTTTTTCAAATTTTTTTTGGGTAAATTTTTTTAGCCAGCTACCCGTGGTTATATGGAGGAGCGTATGAGGTGGAGAGCGCCATGTTTCGCTGAGGAGCGCACTCTCTCACCCATATGCACGCACAGTCCGGTGCGCATTATTCCAGCTCCTCGCAGGTGCCGTGCTAGAGCGGGCATCCAGCATGGTAGGAGGATGCCTGCGCAGCGCATCTGGTCGCTGGTACGCCTCCGAGGACCAGGCTACCCAATGGGACTCCCTATGGGACTCCCAATCACAGCCAGTTGTGATACAGCCTGGATTTGAACCAGGGAGTCTGTAGTGACGTCTCTAGCACTGATGTGCAGTGCCTTTGACCGCTGCGCCACTAGGGAGTCATAAGGCCATGAAGCTTCAAAATACAACACAAGATAATACTTCTCTGACGCAACTAGCATTGTTTTACAGAGCTGATAGAAAAATGTAGCTAGCTACCTAAGCACGATTGAATATAACACCATAAAAGTTATAAAATGAGTAACGTTACCTCACGTGTCCGCGGTTATAAAGAATATACACAAATCTATTATGCTACAATAGAAACGACATACGTAATAATGCACTTACTTTGATAGAAACGCACACATTTCCAAAGTTATTATTAGTAAGGAAAACAATGAGGGCAACAGATGGAAAATGTCAACACGTGTGCAGATCCTGTTCTGACGGGAGATGAGCAAATGTCTGCAGACTTGAACTGCACAAACAATTGGAAAATGCTTGGGGAATTTTGTCCCGGTCAGAAATGTCCCAAAAATTAAATTGTCCGCAAAAGTTTAAAAAAATGACAATTTTTATGTGAATGAATGAGGAGGCGGAACAC
Organism: Salmo salar; assembly: GCF_965601325.2. Classification (NCBI taxonomy): domain Eukaryota; kingdom Metazoa; phylum Chordata; class Actinopteri; order Salmoniformes; family Salmonidae; genus Salmo; species Salmo salar. The sequence continues at coordinate 217,256 of NW_027675396.1, forward strand.
ACCTCAATTCAAACTGTTCTTAGAAAATAAAAACTTGTTAAGAAAATCATTTGAAATTGAAGTTTGAAAACAGCCTATAAATAAAAACAGTCTGCGTGCTTTGGTTTGAGGGCAGCGCGGATTAAATGCACTGTTACGTAACAATCACATTCTGGAATGGAGAGAACATTCTAACATCACGAGCATAAAAAACTCACGCTGGGGCGACCGATAGAGATATTAGGAACTCACGCTGGGGCGACCGATAGAGATATTAGGAACTCACGCTGGGGCGACCGATAGAGATATTAGGAACTCACGCTGGGGCGACCGATAGAGATATTAGGAACTCACGCTGGGTACACCTGCTGTACACCGTTAGTTTATACTGGATACACCGGGTAATCTAAACGGTGTACACTCGGTGTATCCAGTATAAACTAAACGGTGTACACCCGATGTATCCAGTATAATCTAAACGGTGTACACCCGGGGTATCCAGTATAAACTAAACGGTGTACACCCGGTGTATCCAGTATAAACTAAACGGTGTACACCCGGTGTATCCAGTATAAACTAACGGTGTACACCCGGTGTATCCAGTATAAACTAACGGTGTACACCCGGTGTATCCAGTATAAACTAAACGGTGTACACCCGGTGTATCCAGTATAAACTAATGGTGTACAGCAGGTGTATCCAGTATAAACTAAACAGTGTACACCCGGTGTATCCAGTATAAACTAAACGGTGTACACCCAGTGTATCCAGTATAAACTAACGGTGTACACCAGGTGTATCCAGTATAAACTAAACGGTGTACACCCGGTGTATCTAGTATAAACTAAACAGTGTACACCCGGTGTATCCAGTATAACCTAACGGTGTACACCCGGTGTATCCAGAATAAACTAAACGGTGTACACCCGGTGTATCCAGTATAAACTAAACAGTGTACACCCGGTGTATCCAGTATAATCTAACGGTGTACACCCGGTGTACCCAGTATAATCTAAACGGTGTACACCCGGTGTACCCAGTATAATCTAAACGGTGTACACCCGGTTAATAGTATAAACTAAACGGTGTACACCCGGTGTATCCAGTATAAACGTCTCTCCCTCTGACCGACTCCTGGATCTGGATACGCGTTTCTATGGAGACAAGAGGTCAGGGGTCACACAGAACCATCACTACCACCATCATCCTCCTCCTCTTCCTCACCTCCATTAGAATCCTGGTAGACGTCAGTCTCCCCCAGATCTACTCCCAGTCTCCTACAGACAGACAGGTTAGGGTTAGGAGGTGTTACTAGACAGACAGACAGACAGACAGACAGACAGACAGACAGACAGACAGACAGACAGACAGACAGACAGACAGACAGACAGACAGGTTAGGGTTAGGAGGTGTTACTGAACAGACAGACAGACAGACAGACAGACAGACAGACAGACAGACAGACAGACAGACAGACAGACAGACAGACAGACAGACAGACAGACAGACAGACAGACAGGTTAGGGTTAGGAGGTGTTACTGAACAGACAGACAGACAGACAGACAGGTTAGGGTTAGGAGGTGTTACTATACAGACAGACAGACAGACAGGTTAGGAGGTGTTACTAGACAGACAGACAGACAGACAGACAGACAGACAGACAGACAGACAGACAGACAGACAGACAGACAGACAGGTTAGGGTTAGGAGGTGTTACTATACAGACAGACAGACAGGTTAGGGTTAGGAGGTGTTACTGAACAGACAGACAGACAGACAGACAGACAGACAGACAGACAGACAGACAGACAGACAGACAGACAGACAGACAGACAGACAGACAGGTTAGAGTTAGGAGGTGTTACTATACAGACAGACAGACAGACAGACAGACAGACAGACAGACAGACAGACAGACAGACAGACAGACAGACAGACGTAACATCCTAATTCAACTGCAGGGTTTAGCTCCGTCCCTGCTCTAACTCAACCACGGTCCCGGTGAAGAGTATCTGAACCAGGCGTGTTAAAGCAGGGCTGGAGGAGAAGCCTTCCCAGCGGGTAGTTCAGAGAACCCTGGGAGGGGGATGCGTTCAGCAGGACAAACGTTTTAGAAACGTTCAGATATAAAATATGGAACGTAGAACAAACATGTCTATCTGAGAGGGGAATCGTGTGTTTCTATCAGGGCAACAGCCCTGGCTGTAACCTGGAACGGCCTATCGACTTCACCCTGCGGTCCTATTGGCCAGCTCCATACAAGAGGGGGAGGGGTTAGCGGAGAACAGGACCAATCGGTCCGTTAGTTTGTCTACATTGGTCTTAGCCCCTCCTTCTGGGGTCGTGGCCAAACCCTGTCTGGGTTGCCACACTTCATTGAGACCGTCCTGGAAAAAAAACACACCAAACATTATTACCAAACAAATCAAATTTAAATTTGTCACATGTGCCAAATACAACAGGTGACCTTACTGTCAAATGCTGAATACAAGCTCTTAAACCAACAATACAGTTAAAACAGGCTGCAGCCTTGACCTCTAAATCTCTTCCAATAGGAATACATTGCCTGCTGCCCTAATTCCAACCTTCCTAAGTCTGGCAGAACTACTAATAACATTTGTATTAACAGCAAGACAATTACAGTAATATATATATTGAATGAATAAAGAGATATCTTACCTTGAACCAGTAGCAGATGCCATCTTGCTCCAAGTAATTTCTCAACGAAATGTTTTCAGAATACAGCAAAGGTAACAATCCAAAATCAGCTCCTTGGAAGTGTGTTCTCTCTCAGTATAAAGTTCTATTACAACGCTCATTTAGAACACTCAGTTAGAACGCTCATTTACAATGCTCATTTACAACACTCATTTAGAACGCTCTTTTAGAACACTCATTTAGAACGCTCTTTAGAACGCTCTTTTAGAACACTCATTTAGAACGCTCTTTTAGAACACTCATTTAGAACCCTCATATACAACGCTCATTTACAACGCTCATTTAGAACACTAATTTAGAACCCTCATTTACAACCCTCATTTAGAACGCTCATTTAGAACCCTCATTTACAACCCTCATTTAGAACGCTCATTTAGAACGCTCGTTTACAACGCTCATTTATAACACACATTTAAAACGCTCATTTAGAACCCTCATTTACAACGCTCATTTACAACGCTCATTTAGAACACTAATTTAGAACCCTCATTTACAACCCTCATTTAGAACCCTCATTTAGAACGCTCATTTAGAACCCTCATTTAGAACACTCTTTAAAACACTCATTTAGAACCCTCATTTAGAACTCTCATTTAGAACCCTAATTTAGAACCCTAATTTACACCGCTCATTTAGAACACTCATTTAGAACCCTCATTTAGAACACTCAGTTAGAACACTCAGTTAGAACGCTCATTTACAACGCTCATTTACAACACTCATTTAGAACGCTCTTTTAGAACACTCGTTTAGAAAACTCAGTTAGAACACTCATTTAGAACACTCGTTTAGAACCCTCATTTAGAACGCTCTTTTAGAACGCTCTTTTAGAACCCTCATTTAGAACGCTCTTTTAGAACACTCTTTTAGAACACTCATTTACAACGCTCATTTAGAACGCTCATTTAGAACACTCATTTAGAACCCTCATTTACAACCCTCATTTAGAACCCTCATTTACAACGCTCATTTAGAACGCTCTTTTAGAACACTCATTTAGAACCCTCATTAGAACACTCAGTTAGAACACTCAGTTAGAACGCTCATTTACAACGCTCATTTACAACACTCATTTAGAACACTCAGTTAGAACCCTCATTTAGAACGCTGTTTTAGAACACTCTTTTAGAACCCTCATTTAGAACGCTCATTAGAACCCTCATTTAGAACCCTCATTTAGAACCCTCTTTACAACGCTCATTTAGAACCCTCGTTTAGAACGCTCTTTCGAACACTCATTTAGAACCCTCATTTACAACGGACAGTTTCCAATGACGCAACAATCAGCGTTTGAGCTGGACACACTTTTTTCAGAAACTATTTACACAAAACACACACAGTCCTTACAAAGTTTATCTCCAGAATGTGAGCAGTTTATTTAAAAAAAAAATGTGGATGCAAATGGTTCAGATATTCACAGAAGTACAACAAAACCAAGGAAATGTGAAGATTGCTCTTACTTTAAGAGACGCAGTGTTGGTCATTATTGTATTTCTTTTATATTTAAAAGTCAATAGAAGTCGCTCTTCTTTTTTGTTCACTTCTTTGTTTCCATCCAAGAATCCACAACTTTATATTTAAACACTCTTCCAGCTATATATATATATATATCATCCTAACCGGAAAAAATGTAGGCTACATTTGTCGTAGCGCTAACTGAGGAAAGATTGACCCAACACAAGCAGTCATATTTTCTAACTCTCGGCTGACGTAAACTACAATATGAATTAGCTAATTGCAATTACTATGTATAATTAATCACTTCACGGGGTGAGCTCACCATTGATCGAAATAATTAGGTAAAACACTTTATAGAAATGGAAAGTTATCCGAGATTAGTTTCAGCGCGCAGCCATGCATTTTTCCCCTCACAGAAACCGAAGATAATAAAAGACAAGATGAGTTCGGTCTGTTTATAGTGTTGAAGGGGTGTGTCATCTACCGTCGTTCACATCCCACCATTCATTTCTGGAAGTCCTCAAAAAAATGAGTGAACTCTTTACTCACCTCATTTTGTTATAACATCTTTGGTCAAACGGATGATTACGTGAAACCCAGAATGCATTGTATGTCAACAAACATGGCTCCATACACATAGCTGGAATTAGCTTAGCTCATCATAATCAGTATAACCTTCAAATAAGTATTTTACACACATAATATGTGCCCATTACAATCTATGCGAGAATCGGAATGCATGATTTGTCACCCAGAATTGAAAACATGTGAATAAAACAGTAAATACACAAATAATTACCTCACAAAACATTTTCTGATGGTGATTTATTGATACAAGTGACGGATGCCGGCAGTCAATCACGTCCCCTCTCACTCTGAGCCATTCAGTGTTGTTGTTTATGTATGTAGCTAGTGAGCTAAGCTGTAGCATTAGCAATGTCTTTCAAAAGGAGACAACTCACAAATGTGGAAATTCTGGAGATTTTTTAATTTTTATTCTGACAATGAGTCTGAGTCTGAAAGTCAGGAATCAGATTCTGACAGTGAGGAGCTGCCCCCCCCCCCCCCCCCCCAACCTTGTAGCCATTGAGAACCCTGAATCTGAGGTTCCCTTGTCCACTGACCAAGTACCAGGTCCCTTTGAAGATGCTGGTGGTGATGGAGGGAGACCGACAGTGGATGAAGTACAGGAGTTCTGTGGTAGCTGGAAGGCCACCAGTCATTTCACCCCTCCTGGCCCTGCTGTTTGTTTTGATGAGTCCCAGTCTGGAGTCCATTTCCATCTGAGGCAGAGTGCTTCAAGTTGTTTCTGACAGAGGAGCTGGTGGGAAACATAGTACAGGAGACCAATCGCTATGCCTTGGAGCTACAGGAGAAGAGAGAGCCAGGAGTGAGGGGGAAACTCGCTAAATGGGTGACAACCACAATGAGTGAAATGTATACCTTCCTGGTGACAGTCCTCCTCATGGGGATAGTAAAGAAGAACTCCCTAAGAGAATACTGGAGCACAGATCCTATGTTTGCAACTCCCTTCTTTGCCACCTTCTTTTCCCAAGACCGCTTCCTAATTCTGCTGCGATGCCTGCATTTCGTCAACAATGCTACTGCCATCCTAAGTGACCCGTTATACAAAATAAGAATTGTTCTTATCAGCCTGACTAGGGCTGGGCGATATATTGATATAAAAAATATATCGATATATATTTTAAATGTGATATGAAATTAGACCATTTCGCATATATCGATATAGTTGAAATGTTCGCTTTGATCCTTGCTCCAAGCAAGCTGCAGACCCGGAGCTCTCTGCGCTGCTCCCCGCGCCTCCTCTTTCATGCACAGAGGGCGGAGGGGCAGGAACAGACACTTCAACAAACATGGAGGAAGCAACAGCGTCTGCGGAGCGTTTTGACGAGGAATTGGTTAGTAAAAGAAAAAGCATTGGCTCAGTAATTTGGAGATGGTTCGGATTCAAAGTATCAGATGAGCAACAAAATCACGTTATATGTAGGCAGTGCCATAAAAAAAGTTACAGCCAGGGGTGGAAGCACTACAACTCTTTTTCACCACCTAAAACAGTGGCACAAACTGCAATACGAAGAGTGTGTGAAACTGCGCGCTGCAGAAGCCCCAGCCGCAAGCCGTCGACAACCCGAAAAAGCCCCGAAACAAAGCTCACTGCAAACTTCATTTTCCCGCAGTGAGCCTTTATGAAAAGAAAATTGGCAAGTGGTGTACTATAACTACAGCGGTGTCCTATCACATTGCTAAACATATGGTCCCTGTTGCAACTGTGGAACAAGTCGGATTCAAAAAAGCTACTGAAAACTATGGACCCGAGATATGAGCTTCCCAACTACTTTACACGAGAAGCACTGCCACAAATGTCCACTGAAGTCAGGCAGAGCCTTGCTGACCGGCTCGCTAACGGGACCCATTTTGGCGTTGACCAGCGATATGTGGGTCGAGCAGGACAATGTGAGCCTTTACATGAAGCGTGACATGTTCACTTCATTCAACGACTGGGGGAGATGAAAACAGCGTCGTGTCTCCAAAACAAGTTATTTCCCCCCAGGATCACACCGGTGAGCATATAGCTGAGGCCTCGCAGGACGCAAGCTGGGAAACTCCAAGAAAAGCATCCGGTTGCTATAACAACCGCCAACGGGAGCGACGTGGTCAGAGCGGTGGAGCTGAACGATGAGGATGCAGTGCTTCGGTCAGACTACACTTGGCTATTGGGGAGTGCAGTGTTTTATTAAGGACTATTCACATATTTTACTTTAAATAAAAACACATATTAAAATATTAGTTTTTCATTATTTTTCCTTTGTGTCTGTCTGCAACTTGTTTTGTTTTATGCTGCTGTCTTGGCCAAAAAATGGATTAATAAAACACAAAACATAAAGTGCTAAAAGTAAAATCACTTACAATACAGGATGGTAGATTTCAGAACCATATTTATTAGGTTATTGGATAAGAATTAGTGATGCATTGATGTGTTTACCACTTTAATGTTACAGCTGGTAAAGGTGAGGTAATTATGACTTTAAAATGCTGGTTAGCCTGTTGATATCATCAAGGTAACATATTTAGTTATTATGATAGACTATAGTTTTTTCTCTGGATTGAAGAGCCAACTGCAAAGTAACTAGAAACTAATGTTGACACGTAGGTAGGCCTAAACATTGTGGAGTTTTTAGTGGAGTAGAAATATGAAGTAGCATTAAATACTAAGCATAAATACTAAGAACAACAACAAGAACGAAACATCAGTAAATGTACATACAGTATAGTCATCATTTATAAATTATACACAAATAATAATACATACAAATCACTTACAGGATTAAAATTCACAAAATAAATGAATATAATATTTGATATTTATGATTAGGACTGGCGTTGATTAAAAAAAATAAACTATGAAACAAGAAAATATTAATGTAGAATATTTCTAAAGCTTGATTTTGGAAAGCACTTAGTTGTATGAGTGTGTTAAAGTGAAAACAGAGTCAAATTTTCTCGCATAAGCACATTTGTTTAATAGTTTTTTTTATGTTTCTGACAGGACATGGCATGAATGACAAGCGCGTCACCCGGGCCATTTCTCTGTGCAAGAGAATTGTAAGCTGTTTTTGGTACAGCTGGAAGAAAAGGAGACATCTTGCTGAAGTCCAGATTCAGCTGGGTCTGCCAAGTCACCAACTCATAACCGAGTCTGCCACACGCTGGGGATCAAGGCAGCAGATGATAGAGAGAGTCCTGGAGCAGGAAGGAGCACTGGCCAAAGTCCTGTCTAATGACAAAAAGACCAGGCACCTTGTCCCTACCTGGCAGGACTTAGAGGTCCTAGAAGCAGTCCAAAAGGTTCTGAAACCTCTCCAGGACTTTACCGATGCTTTGTCAGGTGAGGAGTACGTCACTCTATCATATGTAAAACCTGTGCTGCACCTTTTTAACGAAAGTCTCCTGGCATGTGAAGAGGGTGATAGCGAGCTTTGCAAATCGATCAAGACCAGCATTGTTGAGTACCTCAACCGCAAGTATTCTGACCCAGCCACTACTGACCTATTGGAGATGGCTTCATTTGTGGATCCACGCTTCAGGGCCACCTATATCCCAAGTGAAAAAGTTGATGCATTGAAGCACAGAGCTGTCTTGGAGGTGGAGACGCTACTGGCTGATCAGAGCAGCTGTCAACCGCCTTACCTACGTGTGCCAACTGTGCCTGAGCCTGCAGATGGAGAAGCAGCAGTGGCACCAAAAGCTAAGACACTGGCAAGCTTCTTCAAGCAGCGCACAGCCACCACCACTGCACCACCAACCAAGAGGGAGGCTATTGAAAATGAACTGTCAAGTTACTTGCAGTCAGCAAGTGTGGAGAGTGACACTGATCCCCTCAAGTGGTGGAAGGATCATGAAGTTGTCTTTCCAGCTCTGAGCCACCTGGCAAAAAAAGTATCTCTTGGTACCAGCTACCAGTTCACCCTCCGAAAGGGTTTTCAGCTGCAGTGGCAATATCGTGACCTGCCACAGAGCATCTCTGAAGCCGGATGCCGTTGACAGGCTGGTGTTTCTCGCACAAAATCTTTAAACGAAGGAGGACACGCTTGTCTTCTAATGTCTACCTCAAGACAGCATTACTGTTTATCAAAGTAAAAAAAGAGGGGGAAAATGTTTATTGAGTTGATAGTCTGTTTCTTGTGCAACTGGTTGAGGCTGTTCAGATAAGAAATTGAGTTAACAAAAAGCAAATGGTAATCTCAGGCTGATGTTTAAAACACATTTTCTCAAACTGAGCACTTTATTTTGTTCTTTATTTATATATAATTGCTGCCCTTACTAGGGTTTGTCATAGTTTATTATTTTGTAATGTTTGTTATTTGCATCTGTGGATTTGTTAGAAAGGAGAAGAAATCTGTAATTTGACTTTAATAAGCCATTTAAAGTTGTCAAACTAAAAAAAAAGGTGACTTTTCTCATAAATATATATATAATATTTATTTCAGAAAAAGATAGGCCTATTTTATTTTATAGGCTATTTTTGTTTAAGATATTTGTATTTATTTAAATGTGCACCTTATGGAGCTTTGATTTCCAAAAAGGTCGTCCTGTTGTTCTACAGTGTTTATGTTTACATGTTGTTGTTATTTGAACAGCTGAGCATTTAATCTGAACCAGGTGAAGAGCCCTGTTTATTATTTATTCATTTGATTTTTCAACTGTTCACTGAAATAGCCGCTTTCAATAAAACTACTTGAGACATGTCATATCTGGCTTTGACTTTGACTGAACATTTGCTCTCACTTTATCAGGATATATATCTTATATCGATATTCAGCCTAAATATATCGGGATATGACTTTTGGTCCATATCGCCCAGCCCTGCCTACCAGACATCTTCTTGAGAGAAGATAAGATCAGGGACTCCTGTCTTACTCTCCGTCATGTTGAAATAGGTTCTCCTGTCTTACTCTCTGTCATGTTGAAATAGGTTCTCCTGTCTTACTCTCCGTCATGTTGAAATAGGTTCTCCTGTCTTACTCTCCGTCATGTTGAAATAGGTTCTCCTGTCTTACTCTCCGTCATGTTGAAATAGGTTCTCCTGTCTTACTTTCTGTCATGTTGAGATGGGTTTCCCTGTCTTACTTTCTGTCATGTTGAGATGGGTTAGTTCTTCTTGAGAGAACTAACCCAAAATTAGTCCAACTAACCCAAAATTAGTCGAAAGGCTAAGGGATTCTCTTCCTGAGAAGAAGCTGACAGCCTTCAAACAGAGCAAAAAAAGTGGTCCCAAACAATATGTCAAAATGAATAAAATAATTATACCTTAAGTTGCAACTTATTCTGTTTAGGTTTAACCTCTATGGGCTAGGTGGGACGCTTGCACCTACTAAAGTGTTTTTAAATAGGCATCCTATCATTTGAAAATTAGTCGAAAGGCTAAGTGATTCTCCTCCTGAGAAGAAGTTGACAGCCTTCAAACAGAGCAAAAAAAGTGGTCCCAAACAATATGTCAAAATGAATAAAAAAATGATACAGCTGTCTTTAATAAGATCAAACTGAACTAACTGCTATCTTGAAATGTAGAAAAAGTGTTTTTAAATAGGCATCCTATCATTTGAAAATTAGTCGAAAGGCTAAGTGATTCTCCTCCTGACAAGAAGTTGACAGCCTTCAAACATAGTGCAAAAAAAGTGGCCGTGAACATATAATATTTTTGGGTAAAAAAAAAGAATATACAGCTGTCTTTAATAAGATCAAACTGAACTAACTGCTATCTTGAAATGTTGAAAAAGTGTTTTTAAATAGCTCAGTCTTATCACTCAATATGAGTCAAAATCTGTCACTTCCAGGAGTGCTCATTTTGTCAAAAATGAAAAAAATAACAACTCACAGCTGTGTTAATAGACCCAACTCAAACATCTGCTATCTTGAAATGTCCAAAAAAGGTATTTAAATGGGCCTACCAGACATCTTCTTGAGAGAAGATAAGGCCAGGGATCTCTCTGGTTACCCACAAAGCAATTTCCTCCTTTGGCCGTCTCTCCTTCCAGTTCTCTGCTGCCAATGACTGGAACGAACTACAAAAATCTCTGAAACTGGAAACACATATCTCCTTCACTAGCTTTAAGCACCAGCTGTCAGAGCAGCTCACAGATCACTGCACCTGTACATAGCCCATCTATAATTTAGCCCAACTACCTCTTCCCCTAATGTATTTATTTATTTATTTATTAATTTATTTTGCTCCTTTGCACCCCATTATTTCTATGTCTACTTTGCACTTTCTTCCACTACAAATCTACCATTCCAGAGTTTTACTTGCTATATTGTATTTACTTTGCCACCATGGCCTTTTTGCCTTTACCTCCCTTATCTCACCTCATTTGCTCACATTGTATATAGACTTATTTTTTTACTGTATTATTGACTGTACGTTTGTTTATTCCATGTGTAACTCTGTGTTGTTGTATGTTGTCGAACTGCTTTGCTTTATCTTGGCCAGGTCGCAATTGTAAATGAGAACTTGTTCTCAACTTGCCTACCTGGTTAAATAAAGGTGAAATAAATAAAAATGTATATACTGTATTCCAGTCATGGTTCATCCTATATAACTACTGCTGTCCACTTCATATGTATATACTGTATTCTAGTCATGGTTCATCCTATATAACTACTGCTGTCCACTTCATATGTATATACTGTATTCTAGTCATGGTTCATCCTATATAACTACTGCTGTCCACTTCATATGTATATACTGTATTCTAGTCCTGGTTCATCCTATATAACTACTGCTGTCCACTTCATATGTATATACTGTATTCTAGTCATGGTTCATCCTATATAACTACTGCTGTCCACTTCATATGTATATACTGTATTCTAGTCATGGTTCATCCTATATAACTACTGCTGTCCACTTCATATGAATATACTGTATTCCAGTCATGGTTCATCCTATATAACTACTGCTGTCCACTTCATATGTATATACTGTATTCTAGTCATGGTTCATCCTATATAACTACTGCTATCCACTTCATATGTATATACTGTATTCTAGTCATGGTTCATCCTATATAACTACTGCTGTCCACTTCATATGTATATACTGTATTCTAGTCATGGTTCATCCTATATAACTACTGCTGTACATCTACTATTCTTCAGATATACTACAGATGTACTCCAAATTGTCTATGCATCACATCACAGTACACAGTGTATATATATATATATATATATATATCATTGCTTGTCCTAATATTTTCATTGACTTTTTAGATTTGCCCTCTGTGAGCTGGGAACACAAGCATTTCACTTCACCCACAATAACATCTGATAAATATGTGTATGAAACCAATAAAATAAAATGTGATTGTATTGTTGAAAGTGTTAGATAATTCTCAATCCGTGTTGTGTCTTGTCTAAGAACAGCCCTTAGCCGCGGTACTGTATAATAACCATATATCACACCTCCTCAGGACTTATTGATTTATAAGGCATTATAAAGGTGATTAAAATAATGATACATACGTACTAAATAGAAAACTGTTACCCTTCATATATTCTAACAACTCACATTTTAAGATTCATTATGTCATTTGTTCCATGTTAAGGGCTCTAACATTGGAACAAAACTATTTGTCTCCCTCTTGCTGTTGCATGCAGTTCCTCTCTCTCTTCCTGCATTCCTCTAACCCCTCCCTCCCTCCCTCTAACCCCACCCCTCTGGCAGAACCAGGAAATCCCTCCCCCTTCACAAACTCTCTTCTGAGGAAACGAAACTGATCTGAGTCTCTGTGTCGTCTGTCTGTGTGAGAGTGAACAACCGTCCAAATGGCTCAACAGGGAGTTCTGCTGGACCAGGACCAGTTATGTTGTTCTGTCTGTCTGGATCTACTGAAGGAACCAGTCACCATCCCCTGTGGACACAGTTACTGTAGGAGCTGTATTGAGGGCTGCTGGGATCAGGATGTTCTGAAAGGGGTCTATAGCTGTCCTCGGTGCAGAGAGACCTTCACTCCAAGGCCTAATCTGAGGAAAAATAACATGTTGGCTGAGCTGGTGGAGAAACTGAAGAAGACAGGACTCCAGGCTGCTCCCCCTCCTGCTCTGTGCTATGCTGGACCTAGAGATGTGGCGTGTGATTTCTGCACTGGGACCAGAAAGCAGAAAGCCCTCATGTCCTGTCTGGTGTGTCTGGCCTCTTACTGTGAGACTCACCTCCAATCTCACTACGAATTTCCTGCTTTGAAGAGGCACAAGCTGGTCAAAGCCACCGCACAACTACAGGAGAAGATCTGCTCTCATCATGACAAACTGCTGGAGGTTTACTGTCGTACCGATCAGCAGTGTATCTGTCTGATGTGTACAATGGATGAACATAAAGGCCATGATACAGTGTCAGCTGCAGCAGAGAGGACTGAGAAACAGGTAAGACCAGAACAACTTGTTGGTGACTGTCTGATAAACAAAGAATTAAAGATACAGTAGGAACTAAGGCTGTTTGAATATGAGATCATTCAAATGAAATGGATCCTCAGCAGAACAAATATGAACACAAACCTTGAGTATATAGATATGTCAACCCAGATTCTCCAAATGTATCACCATTTTATAATGTCAAACACTATTATCATTCTGAATACCCTTTTATGAGTCCAAAGTTCAGTCTCAACCTGTTGATACATGTAGTCCTACCATAAAAACTATAATCATTCACATAGCAACAAATAAATATCATTTAGTAAATGGACCATCCATTTTTTAGACCTTCCTCTCTATGGGCCCTATGTCACATTACTATACTATTGATCTACTGGACTAATAAAGCTTGATAGCTCATTGAAGAGTGATTCTCCACAGAGGCAGCTGGGGATGAGTCAGCAGAAGGTCCAGCAGAGATTCCAGGAGAGAGAGAAGGAGCTGAAGGAGCTCCAACAGGCTGTGGAGTCTTTCAAGGTGAGTATTGTTGACCAGAGGAGACACACCATTTCACCTGTCTCCTCCAGTCAGAGAGAGAGAGAGAGAGAGAGGTAGAGGGGCCCCTATCCAATCCCACTGACCCCACTGTTGGGAACAGGTTGTCACTGCTGAGGCAGTGAAGAAAGTAGAGGAGGATGGGTCAAGGCTGAAGGATCCTGAGAGGATCCCTGTGAGTAGTAGATCTGTGACAGCACAGAGGGATGGGCCAACCAGTGATATATGCTTCAGTAAGGTTGGCTTCTTAGTGTTCATAGCAAATGGTTATCAACTGTACCGCAGAAATGGAATGTAAATCACTGAAAAAAAATATGTTTTGGTGGCAGCTGCAGAGAAGTATTTGGTCATACTAGATTTGACTTCAGAAGAGTTCCAGGGTGTGTTGAGTGGTGGTGTCCCGTCCTCCCAGGCCGTTGGCCTGGTGCAGGAGCAGATAGGGTCAAAGTAGTGGAATGGGGTAGTGGGTTTTAATGAGTGTAGGGTTAGTTGGCCTGGTGCAGGAGCAGATAGGGTCAAAGTAGTGGAATGGGGTAGTGGGTTTTAATGAGTGTAGGGTTAGTTGGCCTGGTGCAGGAGCAGATAGAGTCAAAGTAGTGGAATGGGGGTAGTGGGTTTTAATGAGTGTAGGGTTAGTTGGCCTGGTGCAGGAGCAGATAGGGTCAAAGTAGTGGAATGGGCTAGTGGGTTTTAATGAGTGTAGGGTTAGTTGGCCTGGTGCAGGAGCAGATAGGGTCAAAGTAGTGGAATGGGGGTAGTGGGTTTTAATGAGTGTAGGGTTAGTTGGCCTGGTGCAGGAGCAGATAGGGTCAAAGTAGTGGAATGGGCTAGTGGGTTTTAATGAGTGTGGGGTTAGTTGGCCTGGTGCAGGAGCAGATAGGGTCAAAGTAGTGGAATGGGGTAGTGGGTTTTAATGAGTGTAGGGTTAGTTGGCCTGGTGCAGGAGCAGATAGGGTCAAAGTAGTGGAATGGGGGTAGTGGGTTTTAATGAGTGTAGGGTTAGTTGGCCTGGTGCAGGAGCAGATAGGGTCAAAGTAGTGGAATGGGGTAGTGGGTCTTAATGAGTGTAGGGTTAGTTGGCCTGGTGCAGGAGCAGATAGGGTCAAAGTAGTGGAATGGGGTAGTGGGTTTTAATGAGTGTAGGGTTAGTTGGCCTGGTGCAGGAGCAGATAGGGTCAAAGTAGTGGAATGGGGTAGTGGGTTTTAATGAGTGTAGGGTTAGTTGGCCTGGTGCAGGAGCAGATAGAGTCAAAGTAGTGGAATGGGGGTAGTGGGTTTTAATGAGTGTAGGGTTAGTTGGCCTGGTGCAGGAGCAGATAGGGTCAAAGTAGTGGAATGGGCTAGTGGGTTTTAATGAGTGTAGGGTTAGTTGGCCTGGTGCAGGAGCAGATAGGGTCAAAGTAGTGGAATGGGGGTAGTGGGTTTTAATGAGTGTAGGGTTAGTTGGCCTGGTGCAGGAGCAGATAGGGTCAAAGTAGTGGAATGGGCTAGTGGGTTTTAATGAGTGTGGGGTTAGTTGGCCTGGTGCAGGAGCAGATAGGGTCAAAGTAGTGGAATGGGGTAGTGGGTTTTAATGAGTGTAGGGTTAGTTGGCCTGGTGCAGGAGCAGATAGGGTCAAAGTAGTGGAATGGGGGTAGTGGGTTTTAATGAGTGTAGGGTTAGTTGGCCTGGTGCAGGAGCAGATAGGGTCAAAGTAGTGGAATGGGGTAGTGGGTCTTAATGAGTGTAGGGTTAGTTGGCCTGGTGCAGGAGCAGATAGGGTCAAAGTAGTGGAATGGGGGTAGTGGGTTTTAATGAGTGTAGGGTTAGTTGGCCTGGTGCAGGAGCAGATAGGGTCAAAGTAGTGGAATGGGGTAGTGGGTTTTAATGAGTGTAGGGTTAGTTGGCCTGGTGCAGGAGCAGATAGGGTCAAAGTAGTGGAATGGGGTAGTGGGTTTTAATGAGTGTAGGGTTAGTTGGCCTGGTGCAGGAGCAGATAGGGTCAAAGTAGTGGAATGGGGTAGTGGGTTTTAATGAGTGTAGGGTTAGTTGGCCTGGTGCAGGAGCAGATAGGGTCAAAGTAGTGGAATGGGGGTAGTGGGTTTTAATGAGTGTAGGGTTAGTTGGCCTGGTGCAGGAGCAGATAGGGTCAAAGTAGTGGAATGGGGGTAGTGGGTTTTAATGATTGTAGGGTTAGTTGGCCTGGTGCAGGAGCAGATAGGGTCAAAGTAGTGGAATGGGGTAGTGGGTTTTAATGAGTGTAGGGTTAGTTGGCCTGGTGCAGGAGCAGATAGGGTCAAAGTAGTGGAATGGGGTAGTGGGTTTTAATGAGTGTAGGGTTAGTTGGCCTGGTGCAGGAGCAGATAGGGTCAAAGTAGTGGAATGGGGTAGTGGGTTTTAATGAGTGTAGGGTTAGTTGGCCTGGTGCAGGAGCAGATAGGGTCAAAGTAGTGGAATGGGGGTAGTGGGTTTTAATGAGTGTAGGGTTAGTTGGCCTGGTGCAGGAGCAGATAGGGTCAAAGTAGTGGAATGGGGTAGTGGGTTTTAATGAGTGTAGGGTTAGTTGGCCTGGTGCAGGAGCAGATAGGGTCAAAGTAGTGGAATGGGGGTAGTGGGTTTTAATGAGTGTAGGGTTAGTTGGCCTGGTGCAGGAGCAGATAGGGTCAAAGTAGTGGAATGGGGTAGTGGGTTTTAATGAGTGTAGGGTTAGTTGGCCTGGTGCAGGAGCAGATGGGGTCAAAGTAGTGGAATGGGGTAGTGGGTTTTAATGAGTGTAGTGTTAGTTGGCCTGGTGCAGGAGCAGATAGGGTCAAAGTAGTGGAATGGGGTAGTGGGTTTTAATGAGTGTAGGGTTAGTTGGCCTGGTGCAGGAGCAGATAGGGTCAAAGTAGTGGAATGGGGTAGTGGGTTTTAATGAGTGTAGGGTTAGTTAGAAGGGTGTTTTTTTAGTATTATCATAATTTCCCCTTTTCCCATTTTGTATCCCATAATATCATGTATTTATATTATAGTCCAGTTGAGGCAGGTGAGATGCCTTTGGATATACGACGTAATAAATTGTCATTAGCTTATTGGGTTGAAAGGCTGTGAGGTTGAGCATCCCACTGCTACTGTTCTAGATGACTGTTGGGAATATACTAGTAGACAAGGCAGTGGTTTTGGTTGGACAGTTGGAAAGCTTGCTGATGAGAGTAGTTTCAGGGAGTTGGAGGTTGGCCCTTTCTGTGGTGATAGGGGATGTTCCTCCATGGTTACTCCCAGATCCTGTTGTTGATCTAACCTTGGTAGACAAAAGGAAAAGATTGGGTCAGAAGTCAGTGATAAAGGGAAACTGGTTGACAATTACATTGGTAGAAGTTGTTATGCTTTTTTACCTCTTTTCACAGATGGATCCAAGGGCCCAGATAGTGGGCCCACAGGAGCAGGTGTTTACCTTCCTGAATGTGATGTGCAGATATGTAGAAGACTAACAGATGAACTGTCAGTGTACTCAGTTGAACTGTTGGTGATAATAGTTGTCCTCCAGTGGGTGGAGGACGTACAGCCTGTTAGAGTTATAGTATCCTCAGATTCTCTGTCTGTATTGAATAGTTTATCATCTGGTAAATCTATTAGGAGTGACCTACTATTGGAGGTATTAATGTTATTATGGAGAATTGAGAGAATGGGTCTAGTAGTGAGATTCTGCTGAGTCCCAGCACATTCGGGTGTGGAATGGAATGAAATTGTAGACTAGTTAGCTAAAATAACTTTAAAACAAGATATAATATATATTAATGTTCCACTGGGTAGAGGTGAGGACAAATGTGAGATCAGAGACATTTTGATAGATGTGTGGCAGAAGAGATGGGACTCTGAGCACAAGGGACGGCATTTATATGCCCTCCAAAGAAAGGTCGGTGGACCAAGGTTCAAAGGTCAGATTAGGAAGGAAGAGGTGTTGTTTCCTCGATTGTGTTTAGGACATTGTACATTGAACTGGTCCTTCCATCTGGTTGGCAGCATGTGAATGGTTTGTGTCTGGAGGGTATTGTCAATGAAATGGTGGAGCATGTGTTGTTATATTGTTGTAAGGATGTTGAAGAGAGGGAAAGATTGAAGTGTAGGGTCATTGAGGTTGGATGGGGTTGGATGGGGGGTTGGAAGGGATTTGGGGGATGGGGGAGGGTCTATTAGAAGTTAGTAGGGATCTTTTTTATTTTCTCAGAAGTACTGAGTTAGGTAGGAGGATTTAGAAATGGTGTAAACCGTGATTGAACACACTCCAGCACAGTAGGAGGCGCCACGCTCCTTTAACGTTGGTTTGAGGACCGCCATTATACCATAGAAGAAGAAGAAGTTGGTAACGTGAGGTTTTGTCGTTCGTGAAGAGTGCAGCTATTCTTTTGCCTATTTTCCAAATGTATTTTGTCATGGTGGAGGGTTTGTTTATCGGTTTCCTCTGTTTATCGGAGTTGAGGAGGGAGTAGGGTAGTTTGATGTCCTCAACCGAGTGGAGAAGAAACGCTGTCTCTTCAGGTGCGTTGTGGAGAATGGTGTGGAGGAATTATTGATCCTGGTCGGTGAACAGGTGGGAGAGGAACATATACACTCTGTATCCAGAATGAACAAGGCGGTGGTTGTGGTAATGTAAAAGGTGAGTCTTGTTACCCGGCTAGTTACCAGTATGATTTATGTGAGGGGTTGTGTTGGTGCTGATTTCGACAAGAGTAGTGGTGTCTAATCTGCCTCCGTTTATTACCACCGAACAGATCCGTAAAGAGTTGGTTCGTTTTGCTAAATGTGGAAGTGTTTTTCTGAACGAAATTCAAGGTTAAACAGGGGAGGGGTGGTACACAGGGTTTGTTAGCACACAGGAGCCCAGTGATATAATATTATATATATATAATATTACTATATGTCCCAGCTGTTTGCTGTGGTTTTGAAGTAATTCTCTTCCAGCCCGCGTTAACCTTGTAGGTTTACCTCAGGTAACTGATTATTAACTAACCTTGTAGGTTTACCTCAGGTAACTGATTATTAACTAACCTTATTTTATTTGTTTCTAAATGGCTGCTGGGTAATATGATAATCGTTGAAATCTGTTGGTTCGTAGACATCAAATAGAGAGAATGCTGCGCAGGTTCACTGAGTTGTAAACCTAATGGATAGGTGGAGATCATTGATTTGTAGCTCTGACTCAGTTGCTACCTCAGATTATGAGCCTATCAAGTGTGGTGAATGAGGTATGTAGTTCCCACAGAAGACCACAGGGAGGAGCAAGAGAGATATAAACCCATACAGTTTATCTCTTTAAATACCCTGAACCTAACAATCAATCTAATGTATTTATGAAGACCTTTTTACATCAGCAGATGTCACAAAGTGCTGTACAGAAACTCTAACCCTACGTATAACCTGTTTTATCCTGAACCCTAATTCTAGGGTAGGGTAGCCTAGCAACCCCTTTAGAAACTATTATAGTAATAATATTATGTTAGTAAATACCATTATAGTACTAAATAGGTTCTATTGTTATTTTTTAAATAAAACCTATGTATAGTACTTACCATTTAACTGTTTTTTTTTGTTATTTTATTATATTTATTATTTAGAGGAGTCTGTCTAAATAATGAAAAGTTAAGTTATTGCCAGACTTTTTAATGAGACCTTTATTTAACCAGGCAGGTCAGTTAAGAACAAATTCTATTTACAATGACGGCCTCCTGGGGACCAGTGGGTTAACTGCCTTGTTCAGCGGCAGAGACAGACAAGAGTTTTACCTTGTCAACTCTGAGGTCGTCTCTGAGAGACTCAATACAACAGGGGTCTCTGATTTCTATGCTGCAGTACTGAGGGGCCTGGCAGCTGCTGAGACCCACACGAGAGGAGGGGGTGGTGGTGGTGCCTGGGCCGTGGGTCTGGGAGGAACCACTGATCACTGGGTTTGGTGGACCTGGAGAGCAGGGTGGCAGCGTTCTGACTCAAAGCAGCACAGAGGCTACTGTACCGTAACGGAGGTGGGCTTAGCGGGAGGGAAGGGGCATCAGAGGCAGGGGGTTGTGGGGGCTGAGAGCATGGCAGGGTATAGGTGGAGGGTGCTCTATAAGCTCCCAGTGCTGGAAAGGTCAGGGGTCATCCAGTGGAGGGTATTACATGGAGCCCTGGACACCAATAGCTGATTGGCTCGGGTTGACCTGGGAGTTGAGGAGGGGTTGTCCGTTTTCTACAATGACAGACTGTTCATCATGTTTTCTCTGTGTTGCCGGGGTAATGCCATTACTGTTTATTTAATTTCACCTTTATTTAACCAGGTGGGCCAGTTGAGAACAAGTCCTTTATTTAACCAGGTGGGCAAGTTGAGAACAAGTCCTTTATTTAACCAGGTGGGCCAGTTGAGAACAAGTCCTTTATTTAACCAGGTGGGCCAGTTGAGAACAAGTCCTTTATTTAACCAGGTAGGCCAGTTGAGAACAAGTCCTTTATTTAACCAGGTAGGCTAGTTGAGAACAAGTCCTTTATTTAACCAGGTGGGCTAGTAGAGAACAAGTTCTCATTTACAACTGCGACCTGGCCAAGATAAAGCAAAGCAGTGTGACACAAACAACAACACAGAGTTACACATGGAATAAACAAACGTACAGTCAATAACACAATAGAAAAGTCTATATACAGTTGTGCAAATGAGGTAAGATAAAGGAGGTAAGTTAATAAATAGGCTGTGGTGGCGAAATAATTACAATTTAGCAATTAAACACTGGAGTGATAGATGTGCAGAAGATTTGCAAGTAGAGATACTATTAACTAACTGCTATCTCTCTGTCCCTCTCTCTCTTTCTCTCTCTCTCTCTGTCTCTCCCTCTCTCTGTCCTCTCTCTCTCTCTCTCTGTCCCTCTCTCTCTCTCTCTCTCTCTGTCCCTCTCTCTCTGTCTCTCCTCTCTCTCTCTGTCTCTCCCTCTCTCTGTCCCTCTCTCTCTCTCTCTGTCCCTCTCTCTCTCTCTGTCCCTCTCTCTCTGTCCCTCTCTCTCTGTCCCTCTCTCTCTGTCCCTCTCTCTCTCTCTCTGTCTCTCTCTCTCTCTCTCTCTCTCTCTCTCTCTCTCTCTCTCTCTGTCTCTCTCTCTCTCTGTCTCTCTCTCTCTCTCTCTCTCTCTCTCTCTCTCTCTCTCTCTCTCTCTCTCTCTCTCTCTCTCTCTCTCTCTCTCTCTCTCTCTCTCTCTCTGCTCTCTCTCCCTCTCTCTCTCTCTGTCCCTCTCTCTCTCTCTCTCTCTCTCTCTCTCTCTCTCTCTCTCTCTCTGTCCCTCTCTCTCCTCTCTGTCCTCCTCTCTCTCCTCTGGTCCCTCTCTCTCTCTCTCTCTCTCTGTCCCCTCTCTCTCTCTCTCTCTCTGTCCCTCTCTCTCTCTCTGTCTCTGTCTCTGTCTCTCTCTCTGTCTCTGTCTCTCTCTCTGTCCCTCTCTCTCTCTCTCCTGTCTCTCTCTCTCTCTCTACTCTCTCTCTCTCTCTCTCTCAACAGCGCTCTGCACAGGCAGCAGTGGAGGACAGTGATCAGATCTTTACTGAGCTGATCCGCTCCATTGAGAGAAGGAGCTCTGAGGTGAAGGAGCTGATCAGAGCCCAAGAGAAGGATCAAGTGAGTGAAGCTGAAGGAGTCCTGGAGCAACTGAAGAGCAGGAGATAGCTGAGCTGAGGAAGAGAAAGCACTGAGCTGGAGCAGCTCTCACACAACAGAGGATCACATCCATTTCCCTCCAGGTAACCTAAACTGTCTTGTTACATGTGATATGAAATGAACTTCATGTGAAACTATTCATCTTATGTTGTCCTGTCTGTTCCCCTCTCTCCTCTCTCTCTCTCTCTCTCTCTGTCCCCTCTCTCTCTCTCTCTCTCTCTCTCTGTCTCCTCTCTCTCTCTCTCTCTCTCTCTCTCTCGCTCTCTCTCTGTCTCCACTCTCTCTCTCTCTGTCCCTCTCTCTCTCTCTCTCTCCTCTCTGTCCCTCTCTCTCTCTCTCTCTCTCTCTCTTCTGTCCCCCCTCTCTCTCTCTCTCTGTCCCTCTGTCTCTCTGTCCCTCTGTCTCTCTCTCTCTCTCTCTCTCTCTCTCTCTGTCCCCCTCTCTGTCCCTCCCTCTCTGTCCCTCTCTCTCTCTCTCTCTGGTCCCTCCTCTCTCTCTCTCTCTCTGTCCCTCCTCTCTCTCTCTGTCCCTCTCTCTCTTTCCCTCTGTCTCTCTGTGTCTTTCTGTGTCCCTCTCTCTGTGGTCCCCCTGTCCCTCTCTCTGTGTCCCTCTCTCTGTCTGGCCCTCTGTGTCCCTCTGTGCCTCTCTGTCCCTCTGTGTCCCCTCTCTCTGTCTCTCTCGGTGTCTCTCTCTGTTCCTCTGTCCCTCTGTCCCTCTCTCTCTCTCTCTCTCCCTCTCTCTCTGTCCCCCCCTCTCTCTCTGTCTCTGTCTCTCTCTCTCTCTCTCTCTCTCTCTCTCTCTGTCTCTCTCTCTGTCCCTCTCTCTCTCTCTCTCTGTCCCTCCTCTCTCTCTCTGTCCCTCTGTTCCCTCTGTCTCTCTCTCTCTCTCTCTCTCTCTGTCTGTCTCTGTCTCTCTCTCTGTCTGTCTCTCTCTCTGTCTCTCTCTCTCTCTCTCTCTGTCTCTCTCTCTGTCTCTCTCTCTCTCTCTCTCTCTGTCTCTGTCTCTCTCCTCTCTCTCTCTCTCCTCGCTCTCTCTCCTCTCTCTCCTCTCTCTCTCTCTCTCCAGAGTTATCAGTCTCTCTCCAGTATCAGTGTATCTTCAGACTTACCCAGCATCGTTGTCCGTCCTCTTCAGTACTTTGGAGATGTGAGTAAGACTGTGTCTGTACTGAGAGAGAAACTAGAAGACTTCCTTAAAGGAGAATGGACCAAGATCTCCACTACAGGTGTGTTGAAAACAATAAGAACATCAACTTTAGACCATTGAAAGTTCCCTACTAGTCATATACATGTGGAATATGGTATGATGATAACATTCCCTCTCTCTGTCAATGTGTTTGTGTGTCTGTAGTGAATATAGTGGAGGTTGTACTGCCTCCAGAGCCCAAGACCAGAGAAGAGTTGTTACAATGTGAGTCTCTTTATTGTGAAGTAACTAACAGTCTCTTTTTACTGACACTCCTAACAATCCCTCTAGAAATATATAGCAATAGTAGATCTAATCAAAGACTGGGTATCTATCTGACTCCTCATATTTCTCATATTTGATCTCTGCTGTGCTCTAATCAAAGACAGGGTAGATACAGTATCTGACTTAACTTATTGTTCTGACTCCCCTCATTGGGTCTCTGCTCTGCTCTTCTCCCAGATTCCTGTCAGCTCACACTGGACCCAAACACAGCAGACACACACCTCTCTCTGTCTGAAGGGAACAGAAAGGTGACCTATACAGACCAAGTCCAACCATATCCTGACCATCCAGACAGATTCACCAACCAGTACCAGGTTCTGTGTAGAGAGGGTCTGTCTGGACGCTGTTACTGGGAGGTGGAGTGGAGTGGGGAGTTGGTTATGTACAGCAGTCTCATATAAAGACATCAGCAGAACAGGGTCAGGTAATATATTTGGATTCAATAACAAGTCCTGGAGTTTACAGTGCTGTAGTGATGGTTATTATTTCAGACACAATAATGTTGAGACTAACGTATCAGGCCCTCAGTCCTCCAGAGTAGGAGTGTACCTGGATCACAAGGCAGGTACTCTGTCCTTCTACAGTGTCTCTGACACAATGACCCTCCTCCACAGAGTCCAGACCACATTCACTCAGCCCCTCTATCCTGGGATTATGCTCTATAGTTATTATGGTACTGCTGAGCTGGTTAAACTGTAGTAGGGGCCACATAGATACTAGTCATGCTGGTGTAGTCTATAGCTGAGCTGGTTAAACTGTAGTAGGGTCCACATAGATACTAGTCACGCTGGTGTAGTCTATAGCTGAGCTGGTTAAACTGTAGTAGGGTCCACATAGATACTAGTCATGCTGGTGTAGTCTATAGCTGAGCTGGTTAAACTGTAGTAGGGTCCACATAGTTACTAGTCATGCTGGTGTAGTCTATAGCTGAGCTGGTTAAACTGTAGTAGGGTCCACATAGATACTAGTCATGCTGGTGTAGTCTATAGCTGAGCTGGTTAAACTGTAGTAGGGTCCACATAGATACTAGTCATGCTGGTGTAGTCTATAGCTGAGCTGGTTAAACTGTAGTAGGGTCCACATAGATACTAGTCATGCTGGTGTAGTCTATATCTGAGCTGGTTAAACTGTAGTAGGGTCCACATAGATACTAGTCATGCTGGTGTAGTCTATAGCTGAGCTGGTTAAACTGTAGTAGGGTCCACATAGATACTAGTCATGCTGGTGTAGTCTATAGCTGAGCTGGTTAAACTGTAGTAGGGTCCACATAGATACTAGTCATGCTGGTGTAGTCTATAGCTGAGCTGGTTAAACTGTAGTAGGGTCCACATAGATACTAGTCATGCTGGTGTAGTCTATAGCTGAGCTGGTTAAACTGTAGTAGGGTCCACATAGATACTAGTCATGCTGGTGTAGTCTATAGCTGAGCTGGTTAAACTGTAGTAGGGTCCACATAGATACTAGTCATGCTGGTGTAGTCTATAGCTGAGCTGGTTAAACTGTAGTAGGGTCCACATAGATACTAGTCATGCTGGTGGTGATGGTCCCCAGATGTGATGATTTATTCTGCTGTGTTTTATGTACAATCCTTATTTTCTGACTGATTTGAATTTGAAGAGATTTAAGGTTTTCATATTTGATAAAATACAATGTCCATTTCCATGAATCATGATGTCTGGTGGTGATGTAACAACAGGTGGTCTTTTTAATCCACTATCCAGAGTCAGGAACAGATGAAGTTAGGTCTGCTACTGTTCAGTGATTAAATATATATACTTCTGTGAATATATGAACCATTTGCATCCAAAAATAAACTGCTCACATTTTGGAGATAAACTTTGTAAGGACTGTGTGTGTTTTTGTGTAAATAGTTTCTGAAAAAAGTGTGTCCAGCTCAAACGCTGATTGTTGTTGTAAATGAGCGTTCTAAAGGAGCGTTCTAAAGGAGCGTTCTAAAGGAGCGTTCTAAAGGAGCGTTCTAAAGGAGCGTTCTAAAGGAGCGTTCTAAATGAGCGTTCTAAATGAGGGTTCTAAACGAGGGTTCTAAAGTAGCGTTCTAAATGAGCGTTCTAAACAAGGGTTCTAAATGTGTGTTCTAAATTGAGAGGTAGCCTGACTGCCATTAGGTACCGAGATGAGATCCTCAGACCCCTTGTGAGACCATATGCTGGTGCGGTTGGCCCTGGGTTCCTCCTAATGCAAGACAATGCTAGACCTCATGTGGCTGGAGTGTGTCAGCAGTTCCTGCAAGAGGAAGGCATTGATGCTATGGACTGGCCCGCCCGTTCCCCAGACCTGAATCCAATTGAGCACATCTGGGACATCATGTCTCGCTCCATCCACCAACGCCACGTTGCACCACAGACTGTCCAGGAGTTGGTGGATGCTTTAGTCCAGGTCTGGGAGGAGATCCCTCAGGAGACCATCCGCCACCTCATCAGGAGCATGCCCAGGCGTTGTAGGGAGGTCATACAGGCACGTGGAGGCCACACACACTACTGAGCCTCATTTTGACTTGTTTTAAGGACATTACATCAAAGTTGGATCAGCCTGTAGTGTGGTTTTACACTTTAATTTTGAGTGTGACTCCAAATCCAGACCTCCATGGGTTGATAAATTGGATTTCCATTGATTATTTTTGTGTGATTCTGTTGTCAGCACATTCAACTATGTAAAGAAAAAAGTATTTAATAAGATTATTTCTTTCATTCAGATCTAGGATGTGTTGTTTAAGTGTTCCCTTTATTTTTTTGAGCAGTATATATATAAATATAATAATAAGAGTGAAAAGTAGCAGCAGTGCATATGCTGGGTGTGAGTCTGTGGTGGCGTGTGTGTGTGTGTATGTGACATCAGTATGCGTGAGTGTGTTATGTGTGTGTGGATCGAGACATGTGTATATAGCCAGTGCAGGTAGAGTCAGTACAGATAGTCTGAGAAGCTATTCAGCAGTCTAATTGCTTTCAAGATAGAAGCTATCTTGGAGCCTGTTGGTCTGAGACCCGTTGCTCCGGTAGCACAGAGAACAGTCCATGTGCTTAGGTGGCTGAAGTCTTTGGCAATTTCCTGGGCCTTCCTTAGACACCGCCTGGTATAAACGTCCAGGATGGCATGGAGTTCGGCCCCAGAGAAGTACTAGGCTGTCCGCACCACCCTCTGTAGAGCCTTGTGGTCAAGGGCGGTGCAGTTGCCATACCAGACGGCGAAGCAGCCAGTCAAGATGCTCTCATTGGTGCAGCTTTAGAACTTCTTGAGTATCTGAGGACCAAATCTCTCTGTGTGTGTGTGTGTGTGTGTGTGTGTGTGTGTGTGTGTGTGTGTGTGTGTGTGTGTGTGTGTGTGTGTGTGTGTGTGTTCTTTGTTATTGTTTTTGTTTTGTTGTTGAAACAGAGGAGAGGAGACTCCGGCAGCGACGTCAGAAAATTGCAGTACATATTGTGCTGTTCTATCACGCATGCAATAATGTCAGAGGGAAAAACAGTGTTGGTTGTTTGCAGTAACTTCTTTGTTGTTGTAATCCCAAACGGATGTGGCAGTTTCACCAATTAAGGATTCCAGCTGTAGCCCTTTCCTGCAGTCAAATGACCTAGTGGCCTCAAAAAGGAGGATGGTTATGAACAAACCACTCCTACGAGTGGAGTACTTTTGTTTCAAAGTAGATTTGTTTGACTACCAAGAAACACTCTGTGTGACACTGATGTAGTCCTCTGCAGTAAAAGGTTTTTAAAGCAGGAGAAAGAGACGAGTTGGTGCACTGTTACCAGCCTTTACTCTTCAGCTGTATGGTTGCACTTTCACGTTGCTGTACTATGCATTACTGTACTATGCATCCTCTCTATTTTCGCTGCAGCACAAATCAGGATAGCTATGTCTGTCTATACAAAGGTCTTAGTCATGAATGTTTCAAGCTAAGCTAGTTGATTCAATCACTGCTATTCAATACGGAATCAACAAAGGTTTACACCACACACTGATTGCCAATCAGAGGATGGTGAACTGTCCCTTTGAACCAGGTGACTCAAATGCCTGAGTCATATGTGATCATATAACATTTAAAACCTCCTGAGATCAACAAGTTATCACATAGTCTTGAATGACAACTACAGGAATTTTGTAACTCTGGACGTCATTCATTTCTTTGATATTTTATTTTGAAAGAATATTTCAAATCCATTGCTCTGAGTCATAAGAGTTCATTGTATTTCAGTTGAATTCATTGTATTCACAAGTGCTGCTCCCATTGAGGAGCCTCTCTATCTATGTAAATAGTGTTGTGTATTTTTCCAGACCCTTAATAAAAAATTGTACTCTTCTGAATAGCAGGAGTCAGGCAAGTGGGCTGTGGACTTTCTTGACTTTTCTTGACGTCTTTTAGTTTGATTGACTCCACCAAGGGGCAAAGATATAATCCTGTCAACAGTTTAATTTATAGATTTGTTGCTTCAGAGTGCAATCATTTATGATGCTTACGCATTTGACCTTCACTGTCCTCAAACCTCTGTCAGACCACATACAAACAGACATCTGTTGTTAGATGTTCGTTACAAATATGAAATATTAAATCAGTGACTTTCTATATATTTCTGTGTTGGTATCAAAGCAGAGCACAGCTTGTGTGAGCAGACAAAGGTGCTCAGGCAGCAGTCTGGAGGACTGGCTGCTGGCTGCTTGTCAACAACTTTTCAATACATCTATTTATGACCTTAGTTTAACTGTTGTACCCCATCAGAATGCAAAATATAATCTTGTTTAACTCCATTGTTTGGAAACAATGTGAATGTAAACAAACACTGTATAGCCTCAAAACCTGGTTAAAACTATAACTTTGATACCGTGGAAGGTCAGTCCTTGCATTCATAACTCTGTCTATAATTTTGAAAGTGGTTTCATTTCTCCAGTGCCATCCCTCATCCCTTTACTAAAACGTTGTTATGGTTCAAACTGCACATTACCATTGGCTACATCAGAGTGCTTCTGAGACAGGATGGAATAATTCACAAATGACAAGAGGAGAATCTACATAGTAAAGCACTCGTAGCAAAAATATCAATAACACCACTCTCAGTACAGATGCTATGACTCTACCTGACAGCCATGTGGTTGAAAATACAGTACATTCTTACCAGAGTGCCGTACCTTTAAAGAGATAGGGTGTGCTGTGGGGGACCATATGTTGTGTTGTCTCTCTTGTTTTGATGTGTGTTTTGTCCTATATTTATATTGTTTTTATTTTTAATCCCAGGCCCACGTCTCTGCAGGAGGCCTTTTGCCTTTTGGTAGGCCGTCATTGTAAATAAGAATTTGCTCTCAACTGACTTACCTAGTTAAATAAAGGTTCAATTAAAAATAAATATGGTGAGAGGACACCAAGGGACTTTGCAGATCATAATGAGGTATGGGGTCATTAAGTGGGAGGGGGTGGGGAAAAGGGTGGGTGGGGTGCTGTGACTGACCGAGAAAATGGGCGGAGGGCATGGGAAGGCAATGGGAGCAGTGCTTCCCAGGTCTGACATTGTGATGTCAGCGTAGTAATCTACCGATCAGCTGCATTCCCCAGTTGTCTCTCATTGTGGGTCATATGACCATAGAATTATGAATTAGAATACTAGAATAGTTATTTAATAGGATCTCTATACATATTATTCAGCTGGAGTGGACCGACAAACTCATTAGCTAGCTACATCGCCTCATGAGAAACAAAAGTCATTTCAGAAAATTAGTCAAATTAACCGCATGGGTGAGCTTACTTTCATTCAGAGCATAATTTAGTTACATGGAGAGTTTTTCTCCTGGAATTTCTATTTTGCATCAGGCTATGTCACTACATGCTGATTAGCTTTTAAAAGAGGATAATAAACTGTCTTTTCTCTGGGTATTGTTTTGCTATCTTGTCTGTGTAATTCAAGGACAAGTTGACTGAGTGTGATCGTGGAGGGAAGACACTGTGCTGAAAATATACATATAAATAGCAACTGTCAGGCCCATTGACTGCACTGATACAGGTGGAGACTGTTGTATTATTCATTACATGAGCTTGAAGCTACAACAGACAGTGAAGTCATATGTTTGTCCCACTCCATTAACAGTCAGCACGCCATTTTAATTTAGCCTTCTGGATTTGAAGGTATGTGGGCTCCATACCACACAAATGCATTATAAGACAAGACAAACATGGACATGCTAGGGGGAATGCTTTGACGTTGCCAGATTATCCAAATCGGAAAGAAGAATGACCTTGTTATATTGCTATGAGATTGAGTGTGTGCATTTATATGACGTTCATTTATATATTGTTAACAATTATGTGGTAAGTCATTAATAGTTCACCACCCCAGTATTACAATCTAGTGATTAAAGAAGTGTTTACCTGGCTAGGTGGATCTACCGTTGACTGCAAGCTGTTGTTATTTTATTGTGATAAGTTATTATGATTGGGTGAAGCAGCCATGAATGCTCAGTGCTTACACATGAAGTGCAGTGATAGTGGAGGGGGGAGTTGACTAGGATGGTGCCTCCCTGAAGGCTGCGGCAGGGCCGTGGCAGGATGTGACCCATGCCAGGGCCCCTAAGCGATATGCTGCTACCTCATCAACTGGAGCTGGGCTGACGGTCGCCAGCGTATGCTCTCTGCTCTACAAGGGCATGGACTCTGGCGGGGGGATTAAGAGTGCACTGCCAGGGGTGGAAGAATGAGAGAGGAACAGAGTAGAGAGGGGGAGAAAGGAGAGAAAGGGGGAAGAGGAGAGAGCGAGTAGGGGAGGGAGAGAGTGCCCAAACAAGGAAGCCAGGGGAAAGAATACAAGCCACAGAGAGAGAGAGAGAGAGAGCTAGGTAAGGGTTAGTCACGTGTCAAACTCATTCCACAGAGGGCCAAGAGTCTGCAGGTTATCCCTCCACCCTTGTACTTGATAGATTAATTAAGGTCACTAATTAGTTAGGAACTCCCCTCACCTGGTTGTCTAGGTCTTTATTGAAAGGAAAAACCAAAAACCCGCAGACACTTGTGAATCGAATTTGACACCCCTAGGCTAGACGTTGTTGACTGTGGAGTTGTTGACTGTGGAGTTACTGGAAAAAGACTGACTGAGGGAGAAAAAAAGAGCTAGACAGTGCCTAATTTGTAAATCAGGAGTTGCCGGAACAAGTGAGCACGAGAGGGGGGTGACCTGCATTGCATGCATATCATCACATTTGCGTAGTGGCATAGAGCAGTAAGTAGAGGCATTTACAGAAGTTGCCCACATGGGGGAAAAAGGTTTGTGGCCTAGGGTCCAGAAAATGTTTGGCCTTTTTATAAACGCATTTAATGCAATTCTACGTCATTTTACGATTGGAGATTTTGGCACGATCTTTTTTAATGCTGCGTTCAAAACAACTGGGAACTCGGAGTTGGGCAATCTACGACTTCAGACTTCCGTGCGTTCAAGACAACTGCGAAATTGGGGAAATAACGAGCTCAGACTGGAAAAATTTGTTTTGGATGGTCATCCAATTTGAAATTCCACATGGGGAACTCTGGCCTCTTCTAGAGCTCCGACTTTCCGACCTGACGATCACTGACATCATGATTCGGCTTATTTTTTTTCGAGTTCCAAGTTGTCTTGAAAGCACAAAATGATCGAAATGACAGGCAATTTAGACACGGACAAACTGAGAATCTGAGATCAATGAAAACGACATTGAATCCATCAATAGCCTAGGCCTATTTAATTTATTTCTCAACAGACAGCAGTAACCATAACTTTGTCAAATGTATTTCAACCCTTTGCGCGGCTCTATAAGGACATTATGAATTGCAATGCTGGAGAGATGAGAGTTGCAGGCTCATGTCTATCGGAGTAGAGAGCGGGAGAGAGAGATAATAGAAAGTGAATCTCATTGTAGTGAGAGATGGGGGGGGATTAAAGAAGAGGCAACTCCAAAGAACTTTGATCACGTTTATTAGAATCTTTACATTGCAAAAAGTGACAATTATTTTTCATGCCAGAAGAGGTACCGGATCCGGACAAAACGAAACTGTTCCAAGACGGAGAGGTGCCAGATCCTGTTCCAGTAGGATCCGGCTAAAATTAAGCACTGGAGAGAGGGCAAGTGCTGAGCGATTAACCGAAATTTCGTATTTTTTTTCTCCGGTTATTCAACAACTAATTGACCAATGTGGGTTCAATGACTTGAATTCCATTTAGTTCGTTATTTCTGTGATCCCAACGCGCCGTTTCTCCAGAGAGAAATCAAACCATTCACGAGAGAAATCAAGTCAAGAACTATGTGGGACACTGGGCTGAAGGGAGTTGTAGTTTTCATTAACCAAATATTCAACCTAGTTCAGCGCAGAAATGTCGTAATTAACTACATTAACCACGTTTTTATCAACAGTTTTTAATTTGTTCGTTCGACATGGTGGGATATTTTTGTCTGTAAAATTAATTATGCGAGAAATGGCGGTGGAAACGCCTTTATGCTCAAATCTTTATGTCATTTCCATCATATCGAAGTAAACTTGTCACGCGATGATATTGAGTGTGGCCCTCCCACTACTACTCAGGAAACCATGCAGTTTCTTAGGCAACAGATTAAGTATATTATGATGAATTTCACAGTGTTGAAAGTGCACGGTGATGAGCTTGGTGCTCCTTTCCAATAAATATCGAGGGTCTTATTCTGGTGACACGATGCTCAACTGCCCTTTTGACAAATACAAATATCTTATCCAAAATAATTGAATCATGTGTACTAGCCAGTGGCAACCCGTCATTCAGGGCAGGTGAGGCAGATGTCTTTCTTGCTATCCACAAAAACATTGTGCCATCTGGTTTGCTTAATATAAGTATTTTGAAATTATTTTTACTTTAGCAATTCCATTTTTTTTAAGTATATTTAAATCCAAATACTTTTAGACTTTTATTCCTGAGTGGCGCAGCGGTCTAAGGCACTGCATCTCAGTGCAAGAGGTGTCACTTCAGTCCCTGGTTTGAATCCAGGCTGTATCACATCCGGCCGTGATTGAGAGTCCCATAGGGTGGCGCACAATTGGCCCAGCGTCGTCCGGTTTTGACCAGGGTAGGCCGTCATTGTAAATAATAAATATTTGTTCTTAACTGACTTTCCTAGTTAAATTAAAATAAAAATCTAATTACTGAAGTCGTATTTTACTGGGTGACTTCCACTACTACTTGAGTCATTTTCTATTAAGGTATCTTTACTTTTACTCAACTATGACTATTGAGTACATTTTGCACCTCTGCAAGCTGGCTGTTCTTTCCAGCTCGGACAGAGAGAAACTTTTACGCCTGCTACTTTAGGTTAGATACACACAGACCGCATAAACCACATAGGAGATGTACACAACACAACAATGAGAGAGGGATAGAGACAGTTTGTGAAAGTATGCCTTAACTCAGCCTGGTCTCATAGACTAGATGTAACATAGTAAATGTAAATCCGGGACCTCCAAATTAGTATGATGTGTTATGTTTGGTATGGTTACATAAGACAGAAGGTTAATTATGGCAAAAACAAAAGTTGGGTGGTTGGTCGGGGTGGTTGGGTCTAGCAACCCAAAGGTTGTGTATTTGAATGTCATCATGTACAACTTTAACATTTTTGCTAATTAGCAACTACTTTTTAGCTACTTTGCAACTACTTGGCATGTTAGCTAAAAAATCCCCTAACCTTATCCCTTTAACCAAACTCCTAACCTCAACCCTAACCTTAACCCTAACAATAACCCCTAACCCTATCCTCTAGCTTAGCTAACGTTAGCCACCTAGTTAAGGTTAGTGTTAGCCACCTAGCTAACGTTAGCCACAACAAATTTGAAGTTTTGCAAATTCATAACATATTGCATTATTTGCAATTCATAACAAATTGCAATTAGCAACATATCATACGAATTGTAATTCGTAACATCATACTACATTGAACAAAAATATAAACTCAACATGTAAAGTGTTGGTCCCATGTTTCATGAGCTGAAATAAAATATCCCAGAAATGTTCCATACGCACAAAAAGCTTATTTCTCTCACATTTTGTTTACATCCTTGTTAGTGAGCATTTCTCTTTTGCTAAGATAATCCATCCACCTGACAGGTGTGGCATATCAAGAAGCTGAATAAACAGCATGATCATTACACAGGTGCACCTTGTGCTGGGGGACAATAAAGGGCCACTCTAAAATGTGCAGTTTTGTCACACAACACAATGCCACAGATGTCTCAAGTTTTGAGGGACCGTGCAATTGGCATGCTGACTGCAAGAATGTCCACCAAAGCTGTTGCCAGATAATTTAATGTTAATTTCTCTACCAGAAGCCACCTCCAACGTTGCTTTAAAGAATTTGGCAGTACGACCAACCGGCCTCTCAACCGCAGACCACGTGTATGGCGTTGTGTGGGCGAGAGGTTTGCTGATGTCAACGTGTGAACATAGTGCCCCATGGTGGCGGTGGGGTTATGGTATGGGTAGGCATAAAATACAGACAACAAAAAAATGGCAATTTGAATGCACATAAATACCGTGACGAGATTCTGAGGCCCATAATGAGGCCAATATTGTTTTATCAATATTGATAAAATATTGAATATTTTATTCAATATTGTCATGTGAAATCCATAGATTAGGGTCTAATGAATTTATTTAAATTGACTGATTTCCTTATATGAACTGTAACTCAGTAAAATCTTTGAAATTGTTGCACATTGCATTTATATTTTTGTTCAGTATAATTGAAGTGTCCCAGATTTCGTTTACTAAGTTACATCTACCCCCCAGTCCAGGTTGGTTATCTACTTTGAAGAGCTAGTCAAATAATTTTGTCAGACAGCTCTGCAACATACTTAGGCAGGCTTGCCTAGCTGAATAGGATGACTAAAGACAGTACAGTACAGGGTGCGCAGAGATAACTTTGTCTGGCTAGCTGCTACTGCCTGAGCAGAGATGAGATGATGACTTTAAGGAATTAAAAATAATAAAGCCATCAAATAAAACTAAGTAATATACACAACTGAAATATTGTATTATTTCATAGCAATTTCCTATTTTTCTATTGATGTCAACCCAATGTGGACCTGACAGAAATAATTGAATGTGAATGTTCACTGTTGTTGGCTTTAGAATTTCAATTAAAAAGCTCTAAAATCCTTTGAATGTCATTATTTCATAATGCATTTAATTTTGAAAAAAATTATCGTAAACAAAATAAAAAAACATAATTATTTTTTTATAATCGAACCCAAAACCGAATCGAGCTCAAAAAACACTTATCGCTCAGCACTAGTTCCATGTAGAACCCTCTGTGGAAATGGTTCTACATGGAACCTCAAAGTTTCTATCAGGAACCAAAAGTGTTCTACTTGGAACCAAAAAAGGTTAGTCAAATGGTTCTCTTATGGGGACAGATAGCACCTTTTTTATGAGTGTAGAGAGCGCACAAGACATAGGGCATATAAGTCGCTTGGAGTGGTGAGAGACAGAAGGGGGAGGGAAAGTGTGGGGGAAAGAGACTGGGAGAGAGAAGCTGCTCTGTGTGGACTGTAGCTTGCAGCTGTAATTGTGGAAGAGCGAGAAAGCGTGCTCATGTGAGAGAGACTCAGAGACTACTAGAGAGAGAGAGAGAGAAAGCAAAAGAGGTTGAGAGAGAGTGAGAGAGAGACAGACAGATAGCGAAGGCTGAAACACAGAGAGTGAAGTAAATAAAGAATGCAAGAAAGACAGTACAGTGACGCAGTGCTTCTCTGTCTACTGTAGGTGTACGAATTCTGTGGAGGCAGCGTGATACAAGGACTATACATTTCCTGTCTCCTATCAGCCGGATTTACTCCGAAAAGGGCATCAATGACCATTGGACCATATACTTCTCCACAATATTGCAGGCACTAAAGGTGGACTTTTAACAAGTGCAGTGACAATGCAGGTGAGATTCTCTTGATAGTTTATATACTGTACATGTGTTCAACTGCATGTTGTACTGAAATTATAGTGTTTGGTTTGCTAGACTTGAAGTAAGCCTTTTTATTGAAATGAATCACTTGTGGTGCATGGCATTTCTATCTGTTTATAATCGGGAAAACTGAATATCTACTAGATGCCGAGTTATGTATATTTCATACGCTTGCAGACTGTATGTTATGTTTGCGGTAAAAAAATATTCAACAGCTTCTGTCTGAAGCCAGATGATGTGTCGACAGAGGCTGTGTTGTTTAGTTTAATTGTGGTAATGAGCTGTTACTATGCATTTACTTATAATCTGAGATATATTTGATATGGCTTCCAGGTAAAAAACAAAAAACAAAGATGTGCTTTGGAAAGTGAACTTTTATGATTGAGTGTAGAGAACAATGACGTTCTGTGTCTCTGTATCGCTCTTCTCATACCGTACACACAGATACAGTCACACTCACAATATGTGTTGCTTTGTTCACTAAGTCCTGTGCTGCTGGCTCTCCCTAGCTGCAGACAGCAGGACAGTTGATGGAGTGACGTGCTCTGGGTGGGGTGCCTGTTCATTAGATGAGTGTGATTGAGACCACAGTATATTGACAGGGAGTAGAACGATGAGACTACTGTACATGGTTAACAAACACAACAAAGATCAACAGAGCAAGCGAGGAGTCACCTATAGATCTACGGATAGCTGGATTCAGGAATAAAGCGCCTTTCACAGTGCTCTTCACACATCCTGTAACAGCAAAATAAAATGGATTCATAGAGAAAGTAAGAGGTAGATGAGAGAAGGTGTGGAAAGAGAAGGCTGGGAAGAGATATGCAGTATGGGGGAGTCGTCATAGATTGAGTGGACTTTGGAGAAGGGTAGAAAAGAGATAAGGAGGCGAGGGAGTGTGAGAGAGATGGAGTCACTGCTGTGTTCTAGTACAGCTAGGCCATGACAGTAAAGACAGCCCTGGCTTGGGGGGACATCGAGTAGAGATGGCCAGTCCATTATTCCTGCTCCAGGGTGGGAGCCCTGACCTAGCCCCTAATCCAACAGCCTTCCCTACGCCTCGCCTCTCACCCAAGGAGATCGCCACGGCTCTCCTCACACAAACAAACACACATCCACTGCATGCATGACAAACACAAGCTTCATAAGCCCCGTGGTCAGTCAGCCCTCCTTACCCAGCTAGCTACCACTGCTCCTCAAACGTTCACCACACACTTCTGCCTACCACTTAGGCATTTTACTTTCCACAGACACCTCTATATCCATTTTAATTTGTATCAAGGGCATTTGTTAGTCTATTGTTATACTGCTTCTCTTTTGTCATTTGCATTGGTTTGTGAGATTTGTTTTGTTGTAAAACTAAAAGATTGTGCGGATGAAGTCATGTCTTGCTGTGAGGATCAGTTGTGTAGTTGTTGTGACAGTGTCCCCCACAGCCTCAGGCATTGCTATGGGCACACAGGGGACATTTCCGCCTGTCATCTCCACTTTAGTTACAACCAAAGACGTTTAACAAGGGTACAGATCTTGTACCTCCCGAAACTTAAAAGATAAATCTGTATGCCATCAAACAAAATGCTTTTTTTCTTTTGTTCAGCATTTTGATTTCAGGTCTTAGTCGTTCTTAATCCTCATATAATTGAGATGGAATGCACAGTGTAAGGCTCAGTTTAATTTATAATAATAGCTGTAATCAGATTTTCTATATCCCCACAGTTTTGAATTGGTCCACCCAGGGATCTTACCAGCTATAAATCTCAGTTATGTGCAGTGGTGGAAAAAAGTACTGAATTGTCATCCTTGAGTAAAAGTAAAAATACCTTTAATAGAAAATTACTCAAGTAAAAGGGAAAGTAAAAGTCTAAAAGTATTTGGTTTTAAATATCAAAAGTAAATGTAATTGTTAAAATATACTTAAGTATTAAAAGTACAAGTATAAATCATTTCACATTCCTTATAGAGTGGAGTTGGTATCGCAGTTGAGAAAATACTTTCAGACAAAAAGCTAAAAAGCGACTGCCCCTAAAAACCAACGACTCCCTTTGAAAACGGGCGATGTGGCATCAGAAACATTTATTATAGTGTAAAAATGTACTACAAAGTGTAGCTAAATAGAATAACTTTGGTCATACCCCCTCAGCACGTGACGTCCATGGACGTCGAATTATGGTCGATATCAGGTCTGTCTGTTGTGGCCGCTATTTCACCCCAAATTGGTTTATAC
Source organism: Salmo salar (assembly GCF_965601325.2). Lineage (NCBI taxonomy): Eukaryota > Metazoa > Chordata > Actinopteri > Salmoniformes > Salmonidae > Salmo > Salmo salar. The sequence continues at coordinate 254,160 of NW_027675396.1, forward strand.
ATGTATAACTATGTAAATGTCTCTCGGACCAGGTGACTTTTATCAATATACACTCTAAAAAGTAAAGGTTCCTGGAGTATCCTTTAGGGGTTCTTCAAACTGGAACTGTGGGGGAACCCCTAAAAGTTATTTGAAGAACATTTTGTGGGAACTCCTCTAAGTTCTTCGAAGAACCCCTTATCATGGTTCCTCAAAGAACCTTTTGGGGTTCATTTTTTTAACTCCCAGCAAACCAGACAGCACCATTTTTTTATTGCCTTTTTTTTTTACAGATAGCCAGGGGCACACTCCAACACTCCAACATCATTTAAAAACAACGCATTTGTGATTAGTGAGTCTGCCAGAGTTAGAAGGGATGACCAGGGATGTTCTCTTGATAAGTGTGTGAATTTGACCTTTTTCCTGTCTTGCTAAGCATTCGAAACATAACAAGTACTTCTGGGTGTCAGGGAAAATGTATGGAGTAAAAAGTACATTATTTTCTTTAGGAAGGTAGCAAAGTAAAAGTAAAAGTTGTCAAATATAAATAGTAAAGTACAGATACCCCCCAGAAAATGACTTAAGTAGTACTTTAAAGTATTTTTACTTGAGTACTTTACACCACTGGTTATGTGTCATTATATAAGAGCATTAAATATTGCAAGTTGAGCTTCCACCTCCCATTATGGCCTGTAGAGTAAATTGCTGCTCTTAGTTGAGCTAATTAGTCATGGTGATTGGTCTATAGGCATGGTTCATGATGAACAAAACAATGCAGCCTCTCTGTCCATGTTGGATTCATTAGCTTCATTCAGCCTGTTGCACACACGCATACGTCTGCGTGCGAGGATTGCATGGAGAGAAAAAAAAAACGTTGAATGTGCCGTGAAGGTTAAGGGCTCCATTATTTTGTGTGCATTATATTAAACATGTGAGGCCTGTCACTTAGGCTGGTCCTGCTGGGCCATACCGATAGTTCCCATGGCACTCATCCTCGATGTTAATCAAAATAAAAAAATGGACTCTGGTTTGTGAGGTGAACTAACCTTCCTACTTGGCTTGCAGAGACAAGGTGCTGTCAATTTAACCTTTTATTTTGACTAGGCAAGTCAGTTAAGAACAAATTCTTATTTACAATGACAGCCTACCAGGGAACAGTGGGTTAACTGCCTTATTTAGGGCAGAATGACAGATTTTTTACCTTGTCAGCTCAGGGATTCGATCCAACAACCTTTCGGTTACTGGCCCAATGCGCTAACCACTAGGCACTAGGCTACCTGACACCCCAAATAAACTGGATGTAATTAGCTTGAAGAATACTGTCAGTCCCTGGAGAACCCTTGATCTGTGTCCCTAACGTAAGATGAAGTGGGAGTGCTGCTGCCTGAGGAGCTGCAGCTGCAGTCAATATTAACTGGGCTGGGCTATTTTTACCCCATTTTGTTTTTCCACTGAATTGGTCTTTTAACCCAAATATATATGAATTCTAGTCAATGGACACAATAAGCAAAAATGTGTGAGATGTTTGAAATGATTCCCTTTGTTTTGGGCAATGATAACTAGGACTGTAAATGTAGGAGAATTGTGAATTGTTTTCACTCAGTCGATTCACAATGTTATTTTACGCATTTCCACATTCACATTTTTTTATTGAGTTTTCTTGCTTTCTGCTCACTGCAGCCAGTGTAAAAATCCATGGTCTTGTTGCGCTGATCTGTCAGTGTTCCCTCCAATTGACTTTTTCTTGCTAGATGTCTGTCTCTCTTGATATCTTCATGCACACCAGTCAAGGGGATATTGTGTAGGAGATTGAAAGGCAAAGGTATGTAGTTGTCAGCTGAAACCAAAATCTGGTTCTGAACATTGGGTACTCTTGGACTATTCGTTTCAAAGACAAGCATAAAAATGTTACGCAATAACAAGATTTAGAAGGAACATCTTACCTCATACAAAAGGTACCTCTGAAATATGGACTATTTGATTACATACAGTCAAGTCCCAAATTATTGGCACCCTTGAGAAAGATGAGCAAAAAATACTATATAAAATATATAATACAAATACTACTAATTCTACAGTATTTGAATGCAAAAAAAGGAAAATTATATTATTTTATACTAATGCAAGTGCTCAGAGCAAGAGATTTTGTTAAACAAGTAATACAAAATTATCAAAATGATTGGCACCCCTGTTTTTAATACTCTAGCATCCTCCCCTTGCGAGGATAACAACACAGCCTTAAACACTTTTTTAATGATGATTGGAGAACACATTGGGATGGATCTTAGACCACTCCTCCATACAGAATATTTCCAGATCCTTGATATCCTTCGTCTGCGTTTATGGACTGCCCTCTTCAATTCAAACCACAGGTTTTCAATGGGGATCAAATCCTGAGACGGCCATTCAAAATGTTGATTTTGTGGTCAATGAACCATTTCTTTGTGGATTTTGATGTGTGCTTGGGGTTATTGTCTTGCTAAAAGATCCACTTGCGGCAAAGTTTCAAGATCCCTCCCAAATGTGTTCTCCAACCTCATAAAACATTTTCGAAAAAAAGCTCAGTGTCGTTATACCTGTATTGAAAACAGGGGATTCAGGAAAAAGATATGATCCCTTATTGATGTCACCTGTTAAATCCACTTCCATCCGTGTAGATGAAAGAGAGGAGACAGGTTAAAGAAGGTTTTTTAAGCCTTGAGACAATTGAGACATGTACTGTGTATGTGTGCCATTCAGAAGGTAAATGGGCAAGACAAAAGGACATCCAGCCAACTTGACACAACTGTGGGAAGCATTTGAGTCAACATGGGCCAGCATCCCTGTGGAATGCTTTCGACACCTTGTAGAGTCCATGCTCCAACGCATTGAGGTTGTTCTGAGGGCAAAAGGGAGCGGGGGGATCCAACAACTGAAAAAACACATTTTGCCCCAGGGATCCGTGGAAGTTTAGAGGGTGTAATACAATACAATGTAATATTATTAATCTACAATGTTTGTTATTAAACCTTGGGCAACATGAGCCTATTGGTATCCACAGTACTCCACCTATTATACATTTTCCATCTCAATACTTCAATACTATATTTTTTTTACATAAATGCACTGTAATTTAAAGTAATTGTCCAGTGAAAATCAAACTTTTAAAAGCTAATGTTCTGTTAACTCATACCCAAATAATTTTGACTATACTCGTATTTGTGGCCGAAGCATTAATTGGAGAAAAAATACTTTAAAAAAGCCACCTCAAACTTGTATCTCAAACAGACCGTTTCAAAAATGCTTTTTAAATGAGATTTAAACATAATCGGTTCAAGGACATACATCTGGTGTATTAGAAGCATTTATTGGTACCATGATTGACTTTCTATTTATTTATTTCACTATTATGGGGGATCCTGTTTTCTGCTAACAATGCCTGCAGTGGTGCGGTCGGCCGTGAACTTCCATGGCTTCAATGAGAGGTGGCAGTCTGTCACGTCTGCTCTCGCTCCTCCCCTCCGGTGTTTGACGTCGCCGGTATACTAACCGCCGGTCCTGGGATCCATCATTACGAGCACCTGCACGTTGTCATGAGGCAAACCTGGACTCCATTACCTTACTTATTACCACCCCTATATCTGGCCCTCCCTTAGGTTCCTTCCCCAGTCAGTATTGATCCTGTGTACATGCAAAGACGCTACTGTTATGTTGTCTCGTTTGTTGTTTTATTAAACGTTTCACCTGCTTCTCAACTTACAGCGTCTTCGTTACACAGTCGTTTTCTCTCTGCCTCATGACAACATGTGTAGAACTGCAGGATATTAGCGTTATAGTTGCAACAAGAAACATTTCTCTGCCCCATGACAACATGTGTAGAACTGCAGGATATTAGCGTTATAGTTGCAACAAGAAACATTTCTCTGCCTCATGACAACATGTGTAGAACTGCAGGATATTAGCGTTATAGTTGCAACAAGAAACATTTCTCTGCCCCATGACAAAATGTGTAGAATGCAGGAAATTAGCAAGTTTTTTTCCCTCCAAGAGGCAGACCTTTAAAATGTTCATTCCCAGGGCCCGAGACTTGGTTTGTCCGGCCTTGCACACGAAATCATGGTAAAACTCCTTGTATGATATTTTTTAGACTTATTTATATATTTATAGACTGAGCTATTTAAAAACACTTTTTCAACATTTCAAGATAGCAGTTAGTTCAGTTTGATCTTATTAAAGACAGCTGTATAATTTTTTTAATTCATTTTGACATATTGTTTGGGACCACTTTTTTTGCTCTGTTTGAAGGCTGTCAGCTTCTTCTCAGGAGGAGAATCACTTAGCCTTTCAACTAATTTTCAAATGATAGGATGCCTAAACTAACGGTGTACACCAGGTGTATCCAGTATAAACTAACGGTGTACACCAGGTGTATCCAGTATAAACTAACGGTGTACACCCGAAGCTTCCAGTCTGTTATTCGAACTCAATCAGCATGACAGAGTGATCTCCAGCCTTGTCCTCGTCAACACTCACACCTGTTAACGAGAGAATCACTGACATGCCGGTCCTTTTGTGGCAGGGCTGAAATGCAGTGGAAATGTTTTTTGGGGGGGGATTCAGTTAATTTGCATAACCCCCTCCTACTGCAGTACATCCAGGAGGAGGTAGGATTACACTACCCACAACCCCCTCCTACTGCAGTACAAACAGGAGGAGGTAGGACTACACTACCCACAACCCCCTCCTACTGCAGTACGTACAGGAGGAGGTAGGACTACACTACCCACAACCCCCTCCTACTGCAGTACATACAGGAGGTAGGACTACACTACCCACAACCCCCTCCTACTGCAGTATCTACAGGAGGAGGTAGGACTACACTACCCACAACCCCTCCTACTGCAGTACATACAGGAGGAGGTAGGACTACACTACCCACAACCCCCTCCTACTGCAGTACATCCAGGAGGAGGTAGGATTACACTACCCACAACCCCCTCCTACTGCAGTATGTACAGGAGGAGGTAGGACTACACTACCCACAACCCCCTCCTACTGCAGTACATACAGGAGGAGGTAGGACTACACTACCCACAACCACAGTTCCCTAAAGGCAGGGTTGGGTAGGTTAGTACCCTGTTAGAGGGTTGGGTAGATTAGTACCCCGTTAGAGGGTTGGGTAGGTTAGTACCCCGTTAGAGGGTTGGGTAGGTTAGTACCCTGTTAGAGGGTTGGGTAGGTTAGTACCCTGTTAGAGGGTTGGGTAGGTTAGTACCCTGTTAGAGGGTTGGGTAGGTTAGTACCCCGTTAGAGGGTTGGGTAGGTTAGTACCCCGTTAGAGGGTTGGGTAGGTTAGTACCCCGTTAGAGGGTTGGGTAGGTTAGTACCCCGTTAGAGGGTTGGGTAGGTTAGTACCCCGTTAGAGGGTTGGGTAGGTTAGTACCCTGTTAGAGGGTTGGGTAGGTTAGTACCCTGTTAGAGGGTTGGGTAGGTTAGTACCCCGTTAGAGGGTTGGGTAGGTTAGTACCCCGTTAGAGGGTTGGGTAGGTTAGTACCCCGTTAGAGGGTTGGGTAGGTTAGTACCCCGTTAGAGGGTTGGGTAGGTTAGTACCCCGTTAGAGGGTTGGGTAGGTTAGTACCCCGTTAGAGGGTTGGGTAGGTTAGTACCCTGTTAGAGGGTTGGGTAGGTTAGTACCCTGTTAGAGGGTTGGGTAGGTTAGTACCCTGTTAGAGGGTTGGGTAGGTTAGTACCCTGTTAGAGGGTTGGGTAGGTTAGTACCCTGTTAGAGGGTTGGGTAGGTTAGTACCCTGTTAGAGGGTTGGGTAGGTTAGTACCCCGTTAGAGGGTTGGGTAGGTTAGTACCCCGTTAGAGGGTTGGGTAGGTTAGTACACCGTTAGAGGGTTGGGTAGGTTAGTACCCCGTTAGAGGGTTGGGTAGGTTAGTACCCCGTTAGAGGGTTGGGTAGGTTAGTACCCCGTTAGAGGGTTGGGTAGGTTAGTACCCCGTTAGAGGGTTGGGTAGGTTAGTACCCCGTTAGAGGGTTGGGTAGGTTAGTACCCCGTTAGAGGGTTGGGTAGGTTAGTACCCCGTTAGAGGGTTGGGTAGGTTAGTACCCCGTTAGAGGGTTGGGTAGGTTAGTACCCCGTTAGAGGGTTGGGTAGGTTAGTACCCCGTTAGAGGGTTGGGTAGGTTAGTACCCCATTAGAGGGTTGGGTAGGTTAGTACCCCGTTAGAGGGTTGGGTAGGTTAGTACCCCGTTAGAGGGTTGGGTAGGTTAGTACCCCGTTAGAGGGTTGGGTAGGTTAGTACCCTGTTAGAGGGTTGGGTAGGTTAGTACCCTGTTAGAGGGTTGGGTAGGTTAGTACCCCGTTAGAGGGTTGGGTAGGTTAGTACCCCGTTAGAGGGTTGGGTAGGTTAGTACCCCGTTAGAGGGTTGGGTAGGTTAGTACCCCGTTAGAGGGTTGGGTAGGTTAGTACCCCGTTAGAGGGTTGGGTAGGTTAGTACCCCGTTAGAGGGTTGGGTAGGTTAGTACCCCGTTAGAGGGTTGGGTAGGTTAGTACCCCGTTAGAGGGTTGGGTAGGTTAGTACCCTGTTAGAGGGTTGGGTAGGTTAGTACCCCGTTAGAGGGTTGGGTAGGTTAGTACCCCGTTAGAGGGTTGGGTAGGTTAGTACCCCGTTAGAGGGTTGGGTAGGTTAGTACCCCGTTAGAGGGTTGGGTAGGTTAGTACCCCGTTAGAGGGTTGGGTAGGTTAGTACCCTGTTAGAGGGTTGGGTAGGTTAGTACCCTGTTAGAGGGTTGGGTAGGTTAGTACCCTGTTAGAGGGTTGGGTAGGTTAGTACCCCGTTAGAGGGTTGGGTAGGTTAGTACCCCGTTAGAGGGTTGGGTAGGTTAGTACCCTGTCCTCAGGACCTTTACCATAATCTATCAGTCTCTGTGTGTGTGTGTGTGTGTGTGTGTGTGTGTGTGTGTGTGTGTGTGTGTGTGTGTGTGTGTGTGTCAGGATGACATCATCGATGATGCGGTGGGTTTCGTGGCGGCAGCGGAGATGCTGAGGGAGAGGGGGGCGGGGACGATCATCGCCGTGGCAACGCACGCCATCCTGTCCGCGGACGCTCCCAGGATCCTCCAGGAGTCAGTCATTAGTCAGAGAGGAGAGGAGGTACCCCCTGTATATAACCTCATTACTACCCGGTACCCCCTGTATATAGTCTCATTACTACCTGGTACCCCCTGTATATAACCTCATTACTACCCGGTACCCCCTGTATATAGCCTCATTACTACCCGGTACCCCCTGTATATAGCCTCATTACTACCTGGTACCCCCTGTATATAGCCTCATTACTACCTGGTACCCCCTGTATATAGCCTCATTACTACCTGGTACCCCCTGTATATAACCTCATTACTACCCGGTACCCCCTGTATATAGCCTCATTACTACCCGGTACCCCCTGTATATAGCCTCATTACTACCTGGTACCCCCTGTATATAGCCTCATTACTACCTGGTACCCCCTGTATATAGCCTCATTACTACCTGGTACCCCCTGTATATAGCCTCATTACTACCTGGTACCCCCTGTATATGTGACAGGTTACAGGAAATACTCATAGCCTGTTATACATTAAAAAGTATTAGTAAGTTCATAGTATGTGAGGATCTTAAAACATCTAAGGTTAAAAATATCATGCATTCTGTATTAGTTGATAGAGATGGATAACATTCATATAATTGTGTTAAAAAGTAAAAAATCCATCAAGCGTACAAAAGGTAAGAATTGTAAAAGGAATGTGTAAACCGTTATATTGATTACTTTATTTTGTGGTGCCAAATTGAAGGGGAAAAGTGTTAATCTGTGATCTACTAAATGCTCTTTAATCTATGAGCCTGAGATCGATTGCTCTGGTCTCCAGCCAAGTTCGCGGGGAAATAGCGGTCTTTTCCTCATTACAGTAAAAGTTCTCAGTGAGGAAACAATACCGTATCACACTCGGGATTATTTCTCCCCTTTTTCAGGGGCCAAAGCCTCATTAGATATCGGTCGTCCAGAACAACTAGCCAAAGCCTCATTAGATATCGGTCGTCCAGAACAACTAGCCAAAGCCTCATTAGATATCGGTCGTCCAGAACAACTAGCCAAAGCCTCATTAGATATCGGTCGTCCAGAACAACTAGCCAAAGCCTCATTAGATATCGGTCGTCCAGAACAACTAGCCAAAGCCTCATTAGATATCGGTCGTCCAGAACAACTAGCCAAAGCCTCATTAGATATCGGTCGTCCAGAACAACTAGCCAAAGCCTCATTAGATATCGGTCGTCCAGAACAACTAGCCAAAGCCTCATTAGATATCGGTCGTCCAGAACAACTAGCCAAAGCCTCATTAGATATCGGTCGTCCAGGACAACTAGACAAAACCTCATTAGATATCGGTCGTCCAGAACAACTAGCCAAAGCCTCATTAGATATCGGTCGTCCAGAACAACTAGCCAAAGCCTCATTAGATATCGGTCGTCCAGAACAACTAGCCAAAGCCTCATTAGATATCGGTCGTCCAGAACAACTAGCCAAAGCCTCATTAGATATCGGTCGTCCAGAACAACTAGCCAAAGCCTCATTAGATATCGGTCGTCCAGGACAACTAGCCAAAGCCTCATTAGATATCGGTCGTCCAGAACAACTAGCCAAAGCCTCATTAGATATCGGTCGTCCAGAACAACTAGCCAAAGCCTCATTAGATATCGGTCGTCCAGAACAACTAGCCAAAGCCTCATTAGATATCGGTCGTCCAGGACAACTAGCCAAAGCCTCATTAGATATCGGTCGTCCAGAACAACTAGCCAAAGCCTCATTAGATATCGGTCGTCCAGAACAACTAGCCAAAGCCTCATTAGATATCGGTCGTCCAGGACAACTAGCCAAAGCCTCATTAGATATCGGTCGTCCAGAACAACTAGCCAAAGCCTCATTAGATATCGGTCGTCCAGGACAACTAGCCAAAGCCTCATTAGATATCGGTCGTCCAGAACAACTAGCCAAAGCCTCATTAGATATCGGTCGTCCAGAACAACTAGCCAAAGCCTCATTAGATATCGGTCGTCCAAAGGAAGTCTGTAGACGGGAGTGTTTATGCGTCTATACAGAACAACTGGCGTAATTTCCCGGACTATTAAGCGCACCTGAATATAAGCCGAACCCACTGAATTTTTAAAAAAAGTATTATTTTGAACATAAATAAGTCGCACATGTCTATAAGCCGCAGGTGCCTACCGGTACATTGAAACAAATTAACTTTACACAGGCTTTAATGAAACACGGCTTGTAACAACAATAAATAGGCTTTAACGAAACACAACTACAAAATGAGGATGTGATTTGCTCGGGTTTCCCAAAAACATGATTTGCTGGTTGGGGTAAGTTTCTCAAAAGCATGTGAAATCACAAAAAAAAAGTGTCTTGGACCCTTACTATGAAATTCAACTTACATAAATAAAATAGATTTAGTTGTAAAAAAAAAGAACTTCTCCTGTAAGGCAGTGTTATTAAAATGGAGGTGAAATGTCTTTAAAAAGTGGGTGTTAACGAAATGTCTGTGTGGCACTCTTCCCCCTCCCACTACACTTTCTCCCTCCCCTCCCAGGATGTGAAGTTAAAGAACATGGGTTCTTGGCCCAGCGTTCTCAGTCCACCCCCGCCTCCGCTGTCCGCTCCTCTAGCGACAGCTTCGAACAGGTCCGTCGCGTCGCCCGAGAGAAGGAGAGAGAGAAACAGCTAAAAGCACAGGCCAGGAGAGAGCAGGAGAAACTACGGTAAGAGGGAAGGATAGAGGGAGGGAAAGGGAGGAGGAGGAGGAGGAGGAGAGGGAGAAGACCTCTCAGCCGAGGTAGAAACTATGGTGAGAAAAAAGGGAAGGATGGATAAAGGGAGAAGCTCATTCTAGCACCCCATCTAAGCTCATCCCCCTCTGACACTCCACTTTCTCTTCTCCAGTAGCCGTGACGACGAGGACCCTGTGGAGCAGCAGGGGAGGGGGCGTGTCCAGGAGGACACTCGCCGTCGCCAGGAGCAACTTTCGCCTCAACCCCTCCCGCCGACTCCCCACAGGCCCCTCCCACTCAACAGGCCACACCCTCGGCCGCAGCAGAACGCCATGGACCAGCAGAGGGAGCTGGCGAGACGCCGCGAGCAGGAAAGGAGGAGGAGAGAGGTGGTAATACTTTATAGCAGTAATACTACTATAATACTAACATGTTATACTAGTATAGCAGGAGAGAGGTGGTAATACTTTATAGCAGTAATACTACTATAATACTAACATGTTATACTAGTATAGCAGGAGAGGTGGTAATACTTTATAGCAGTAATACTACTATAATACTAACATGTTATACTAGTATAGTAGGAGAGAGGTGGTAATACTTTATAGCAGTAATACTACTATAATACTAACATGTTATACTAGTATAGCAGGAGAGAGGTGGTAATACTTTATAGCAGTAATACTACTATAATACTAACATAAAATACTAGTTTAGCAGAAGAGAGGTGGTAATACTTTATAGCAGTTATACTACTATAATACTATCATAAAATACTGGTATAGTAGGAGAGAGGTGGTAATACTTAATACCATTTGTACTACTGTAATACAAAATTCAAAAGGCACTCGCACATCTGAGCAATCTTATTGGAGGTGCATGAAACAGGATGAATGAAAAAAGGAAACCGCACACTGCTCTTGATAGTATCACTGATATTTAATAAGCTTTACGTATCGGCCTCACGGCCTTCGTCAGAGATGCTATCAAGAGCAGTGTGTGGTTTGTTTTTACTACTGTAATACTAACATAATATACTTTTCTAGCAGAAGAGAGGTGGTAATACTTTATAGCAGTAATACTACTATAATACTAACATGTTATACTGGTATAGCAGGAGAGAGGTGGTAATACTTTATAGCAGTTATACTACTATAATACTAACATAATATACTTTTCTAGCAGAAGAGAGGTGGTAATACTTTATAGCAGTTATACTACTATAATACTAACATGTTATACTAGTATAGCAGGAGAGAGGTGGTAATACTTTATAGCAGTAATACTACTATAATACTAACATGTTATACTAGTATAGCAGGAGAGAGGCGGTAATACTTTATAGCAGTAATACTACTATAATACTAACATGTTATACTAGTATAGCAGGAGAGAGGCGGTAATACTTTATAGCAGTTATACTACTATAATACTAACATAATATACTTTTCTAGCAGAAGAGAGGTGGTAATACTTTATAGCAGTTATACTACTATAATACTAACATGTTATACTAGTTTACCAGAAGAGAGGTGGTAATACTTTATAGCAGTAATACTACTATAATACTAACATGTTATACTAGTATAGCAGGAGAGAGGCGGTAATACTTTATAGCAGTTATACTACTATAATACTAACATGTTATACTAGTATAGCAGTTATACTACTATAATACTAACATGTTATACTAGTATAGCAGTAATACTACTATAATACTAACATGTTATACTAGTATAGCAGTTATACTACTATAATACTAACATGTTATACTAGTATAGCAGTAATACTACTATAATACTAACATGATATACTGGTATAGCAGGAGAGATGAGGAGAGAATCATCATAAAGATACGTATTAATATATGTATATTCTTGTTATATTATGTATATTCAGTTATATTACAATAATACAGAGGAGAGGTAGTTTAGCTGAGAAGAGATGGGAAAGATTAACACTGCATCTCTCTCTCGCTCTGTCTCTCATCCCCCTCTCTCTACAGATGGCGGACACCATTGACATCAACTTCCAGAGCGACTTGATGGTCATCTTTGAAGAGAACCTTTTCTGAGAGAGAGATTGAGAAAGGAGGAGAGGGAGAGAAAGAGATATGAACTCTACCTTATCCCACCATGGCTGGGATTTCACACACAACACCCTCCCTCCCTCTGATTAGAGACCCCAGACCAGGATGTGAGCTCCAGAGACTTGAAGGAGACTGAGGTGAGGTACAGTAATAAGGAGTAGCCCTCCCTCCCTCCCTCTGATTAGAGACCCCAGACCAGGATGTGAGCTCCAGAGACTTGAAGGAGACTGAGGTGAGGTACAGTAATAAGGAGTAGCCCTCCCTCCCTCCCTCTGATTAGAGACCCCAGACCAGGATGTGAGCTCCAGAGACTTGAAGGAGACTGAGGTGAGGTACAGTAATAAGGAGATGCCCTCCCTCCCTCTGATTAGAGACCCCAGACCAGGATGTGAGCTCCAGAGACTTGAAGGAGACTGAGGTGAGGTACAGTAATAAGGAGATGCCCTCCCTCCCTCTGATTAGAGACCCCAGACCAGGATGTGAGCTCCAGAGACTTGAAGGAGACTGAGGTGAGGTACAGTAATAAGGAGATGCCCTCCCTCCCTCTGATTAGAGACCCCAGACCAGGATGTGAGCTCCAGAGACTTGAAGGAGACTGAGGTGAGGTACAGTAATAAGGAGATGCCCTCCCTCCCTCCCTCTGATTAGAGACCCCAGACCAGGATGTGAGCTCCAGAGACTTGAAGGAGACTGAGGTGAGGTACAGTAATAAGGAGTAGCCCTCCCTCCCTCCCTCTGATTAGAGACCCCAGACCAGGATGTGAGCTCCAGAGACTTGAAGGAGACTGAGGTGAGGTACAGTAATAAGGAGTAGCCCTCCCTCCCTCTGATTAGAGACCCCAGACCAGGATGTGAGCTCCAGAGACTTGAAGGAGACTGAGGTGAGGTACAGTAATAAGGAGATGCCCTCCCTCCCTCTGATTAGAGACCCCAGACCAGGATGTGAGCTCCAGAGACTTGAAGGAGACTGAGGTGAGGTACAGTAATAAGGAGTAGCCCTCCCTCCCTCCCTCTGATTAGAGACCCCAGACCAGGATGTGAGCTCCAGAGACTTGAAGGAGACTGAGGTGAGGTACAGTAATAAGGAGTAGCCCTCCCTCCCTCTGATTAGAGACCCCAGACCAGGATGTGAGCTCCAGAGACTTGAAGGAGACTGAGGTGAGGTACAGTAATAAGGAGAAGCCCTCCCTCCCTCCCTCTGATTAGAGACCCCAGACCAGGATGTGAGCTCCAGAGACTTGAAGGAGACTGAGGTGAGGTACAGTAATAAGGAGATGCCCTCCCTCCCTCTGATTAGAGACCCCAGACCAGGATGTGAGCTCCAGAGACTTGAAGGAGACTGAGGTGAGGTACAGTAATAAGGAGTAGCCCTCCCTCCCTCTGATTAGAGACCCCAGACCAGGATGTGAGCTCCAGAGACTTGAAGGAGACTGAGGTGAGGTACAGTAATAAGGAGATGCCCCCCCCCCCCCTTAGCGGTGGGGACCGGGAGTACAACTTCCACTTTTTGCAATTTCAGATGCGTTTTTTTGTGTCTAACTGCCCGTTTATCGTTGATGATTGGTGGTTGCCGTGGGCAATGGTGAAACCGGATACCTATGGATAAACAGATATGTGAACTCCTCTTGTATTCTGAAATGAAACCGGAGGGAGGAGGGGAGGACTGAGAACTATTACCTGAACATAAAGAATAAAAAGAGGGTTTAATGGAGAAAGAAGATGTGAACACCTTCTAACGTGCGAGAGGGAGGGCCGGGCGAACGAGAGGATGGACAGACTTCTTTCTCTTTGATTCATTTCTCTCTTAATCTAGAATTTTTCTCTCCCTGTTTTTTGATGTTGGGTTTTATTAAGCGGGGTGGGTGAGGAGATGGGGGAGGGAGAAGTGGGCCGGCTGTGTGTGTTACCATGTTTGCGTCCCAAAAGGGCACCCTATTGCCTTCATATAGTGCACTACTTGTGTCCAGGGCCCATGGGGATCTGATCAAAAGTGGTGCGCTATATAGGGAGTAGGGTGCCATTTGGGACTTATCCTCTGAGATGGGTTCAGTTTCTCTCCGGACAGCAAGATGAACACCGGGGTCACACCCCAGCACTATAAAGAAGCACCCTTCCTTCCTTCCTTCCTTCCTTCCTTCTTACTCTCCTTGTCCTTTGTGACATCACTGACTTGACACAACTTGAAAGTGTAAAAGCTTGAACTCCATTTTTTCAGTCATGTCTGATTCATTGATTATTTCAAGAAAGGAGGCAGAGAGGGAAGGAAGGAGGGAACGAGGGGAAAAAGAGGAAGGATGAGTGAAGAGAGGAGGGAGAGAGGGAAGGAAGGAGGGAACGAGGGGAAAAAGAGGAAGGATGAGTGAAGAGAGGAGGGAGAGAGGGAAGGAAGGAAGAGAGGGAGGGCGGGGTACATTTTAAAGGTGTTGGAATGTGGCTCTTGCCTTACAGCTCTGACCTGTAAATGAACACACGCCACTGATTTTATATATATATATATATATATATATATATATATATTATATATATATATATATATATATACGATGATGAAAAGTCCCTAAAAATAATTGTATTATGTTGTTGGGAGGGAGAACGGCTTATCTGCCTTGTGCTCAATTCCCTTTTGGTTTTTTAGAGAATTGACTGTAAATAAAATAAAAATAACATTTTTTATGATGCTATAAAAAATAGTTTTGTCTTGTTCATAACCTCCTTTCTCTCATCCTGTTTTTCTCTGTATCAAGTTCAGATATTCAAGAGTTTAAAGACCTCTGTTTTTATTTAAACAGTATGAATAATAACAATGACTGGGCTGATGGGCAGTTCAGTGAGTTGGAGCCTTTGATCGCCCTGCCTCTGGGAGCCTGTCGACTTGTTACATGATTACTGAGTGAAAGAGAGCCTATGAAAGTTTTCATGGAGGGTGGGGGACCCCTGGTGGCTGAACCTGAGATCAATGAGAGAACTTGTCAGAAAAACGACAGTCCCACTTTCTCTGTCAATGTACAAAGTAGAGAGTGGGGGAAAAATGTGTAAAAATGTATACAGAGGCTCTGCAATTTGTCATTAAAAAAATAAATATAAAAAATTGTGAAAAGGGGTTAAAATAAAGTTCCAACATGAGATGATCAGACTGAACCAACTGCAATGTTAAAATGTTTATTCAGTTAGGAAACAGAGGATGTATTACATAAAGTTATCACAGAATTAAAGTTATCACACAATTAAATAATTAAATCCTCACTCACACAGAAAACATGGCTTCATTATTGTTCACAGTTTATTATCATAGTTTCTCACAGATCCTGGCTTCCACTGTTAGAATGGCTGAGCGAGAGGAGGTGGGGCTTTTATTGAAGTATCTATGTGGACCCTACTACAGTTTAACCAGCTCAGCTATAGACTACACCAGCATGACTAGTATCTATGTGGACCCTACTACAGTTTAACCAGCTCAGATATAGACTACACCAGCATGACTAGTATCTATGTGGACCCTACTACAGTTTAACCAGCTCAGCTATAGACTACACCAGCATGACTAGTATCTATGTGGACCCTACTACAGTTTAACCAGCTCAGCTATAGACTACACCAGCATGACTAGTATCTATGTGGACCCTACTACAGTTTAACCAGCTCAGCTATAGACTACACCAGCATGACTAGTATCTATGTGGACCCTACTACAGTTTAACCAGCTCAGCTATAGACTACACCAGCATGACTAGTATCCATGTGGACCCTACTACAGTTTAACCAGCTCAGCTATAGACTACACCAGCATGACTAGTATCTATGTGGACCCTACTACAGTTTAACCAGCTCAGCTATAGACTACACCAGCAGGACTAGTATCTATGTGGACCCTACTACAGTTTAACCAGCTCAGCTATAGACTACACCAGCATGACTAGTATCTATGTGGACCCTACTACAGTTTAACCAGCTCAGCTATAGACTACACCAGCATGACTAGTATCTATGTGGACCCTACTACAGTTTAACCAGCTCAGCTATAGACTACACCGGCATGACTAGTATCTATGTGGACCCTACTACAGTTTAACCAGCTCAGCTATAGACTACACCGGCATGACTAGTATCTATGTGGACCCTACTACAGTTTAACCAGCTCAGCTATAGACTACACCGGCATGACTAGTATCTATGTGGACCCTACTACAGTTTAACCAGCTCAGCTATAGACTACACCGGCATGACTAGTATCTATGTGGACCCTACTACAGTTTAACCAGCTCAGCTATAGACTACACCAGCATGACTAGTATCTATGTGGACCCTACTACAGTTTAACCAGCTCAGCTATAGACTACACCAGCATGACTAGTATCTATGTGGACCCTACTACAGTTTAACCAGCTCAGCTATAGACTACACCAGCATGACTAGTATCTATGTGGACCCTACTACAGTTTAACCAGCTCAGCTATAGACTACACCAGCATGACTAGTATCTATGTGGACCCTACTACAGTTTAACCAGCTCAGCTATAGACTACACCAGCATGACTAGTATCTATGTGGATCCTACTACAGTTTAACCAGCTCAGCTATAGACTACACCAGCATGACTAGTATCTATGTGGACCCTACTACAGTTTAACCAGCTCAGCTATAGACTACACCAGCATGACTAGTATCTATGTGGACCCTACTACAGTTTAACCAGCTCAGCTATAGACTACACCAGCATGACTAGTATCTATGTGGACCCTACTACAGTTTAACCAGCTCAGCTATAGACTACACCAGCATGACTAGTATCTATGTGGACCCTACTACAGTTTAACCAGCTCAGCTATAGACTACACCAGCATGACTAGTATCTATGTGGACCCTACTACAGTTTAACCAGCTCAGCTATAGACTACACCAGCATGACTAGTATCTATGTGGACCCTACTACAGTTTAACCAGCTCACCTGTAGACTACACCAGCATGACTAGTATCTATGTGGACCCTACTACAGTTTAACCAGCTCAGCTATAGACTACACCAGCATGACTAGTATCTATGTGGACCCTACTACAGTTTAACCAGCTCAGCTATAGACTACACCAGCATGACTAGTATCTATGTGGACCCTACTACAGTTTAACCAGCTCACCTGTAGACTACACCAGCATGACTAGTATCTATGTGGACCCTACTACAGTTTAACCAGCTCAGCTATAGACTACACCAGCATGACTAGTATCTATGTGGACCCTACTACAGTTTAACCAGCTCAGCTATAGACTACACCAGCATGACTAGTATCTATGTGGACCCTACTACAGTTTAACCAGCTCACCTGTAGACTACACCAGCATGACTAGTATCTATGTGGACCCTACTACAGTTTAACCAGCTCAGCTATAGACTACACCAGCATGACTAGTATCTATGTGGACCCTACTACAGTTTAACCAGCTCAGCTATAGACTACACCAGCATGACTAGTATCTATGTGGACCCTACTACAGTTTAACCAGCTCAGCTATAGACTACACCAGCATGACTAGTATCTATGTGGACCCTACTACAGTTTAACCAGCTCAGCTATAGACTACACCAGCATGACTAGTATCTATGTGGACCCTACTACAGTTTAACCAGCTCAGCTATAGACTACACCAGCATGACTAGTATCTATGTGGACCCTACTACAGTTTAACCAGCTCAGCAGTACCAGAGAGATTAAACCCAGGATAGAGGGGCTGAGTGAATGTGGTCTGGACTCTGTGGAGGAGGGTCATTGTGTCAGAGACACTGTAGAAGGACAGAGTACCTGCCTTGTGATCCAGGTACACTCCTACTCTGGAGGACTGAGGGCCTGATACTTTAGTCACAACATCATTGTGTATGAAATAATAACCACCTCTACAGCACTGTAAACTCCAGGACTTGTTATTGTATCCAAATCCACTATCTGACCCTGTTCTGCTGATGTCTTTATATGAGACTGCTGTATCAACATCCCCACTCCACTCCACCTCCCAGTAACAGCGTCCAGACAGACCCTCTCTACACAGAACCTGACAGTAGTCGGTGAATCTGTCTGGATGGTCAGGATATGGTTGGACTTGGCCTGTATAGGTCACCTTTCTGTTCCCTTCAGACAGAGAGAGGAGTGTGCCTGCTGTGTTTGGGTCCAGTGTGAGCTGACAGGAATCTGGGAGAAGAGCAGAGACCAATGAGGGGAGTCAGAACAATAAGTTAAGTCAGATACTGTATCTACCCTGTCTTTGATTAGAGCACAGCAGAGATCAAATCAGAGAAATATGAGGAGTCAGATAGATACCCAGTCTTTGATTAGATCTACTATTGCTATATATTTCTAGAGGGATTGTTAGGAGTGGCAGTAAAAAGAGACTGTTAGTTACTTCACAATAAAGAGACTCACATTGTAACAACTGTTCTCTGGTCTTGGGCTCTGGAGGCAGAACAACCTCCACTATATTCA
>NW_027675396.1:277500-320000 GCF_965601325.2 Salmo salar
TTAATAATAAGTTACCTGAGGTAAACCTACAAGGTTAGTTAATAATAAGTTACCTGAGGTAAACCTACAAGGTTAGTTAATAATAAGTTACCTGAGGTAAACCTACAAGGATAGTTCATAATAAGTTACCTGAGGTAAACCTACAAGGATAGTTCATAATAAGTTACCTGAGGTAAACCTACAAGGTTAGTTAATAATAAGTTACCTGAGGTAAACCTACAAGGATAGTTAATAATAAGTTACCTGAGGTAAACCTACAAGGATAGTTCTTAATAAGTTACCTGAGGTAAACCTACAAGGATAGTTAATAATAAGTTACCTGAGGTAAACCTACAAGGATAGTTAATAATAAGTTACCTGAGGTAAACCTACAAGGTTGGTTAATAATAAGTGACCTGAGGTAAACCTACAAGGATAGTTAATAATAAGTTACCTGAGGTAAACCTACAAGGTTAACGCGGGCTGGAAGATAATTACTTCAAAACCACAGCAAACAGCTGGGACATATAGTAATATTATATATATATAATATTATATCACTGGGCTCCTCTGTGCTAACAAACCCTGTGTACCACCCCTCCTCTGTTTAACCTTGAATTTCGTTCAGAAAAACACTTCCACATTTAGCAAAACGAACCAACTCTTTACGGATCTGTTCGGTGGTAATAAACAGAGGCAGATTAGACACCACTACTCTTGTCGAAATCAGCACCAACACAACCCCTCACATAAATCATACTGGTAACTAGCCGGGTAACAAGACTCACCTTTTACATTACCACAACCACCGCCTTGTTCATTCTGGATACAGAGTGTATATGTTCCTCTCCCACCTGTTCACCGACCAGGATCAATAATTCCTCCACACCATTCTCCACAACGCACCTGAAGAGACAGCGTTTCTTCTCCACTCGGTTGAGGACATCAAACTACCCTACTCCCTCCTCAACTCTAACCGATAAACAGCAGAAACCGATAAACAAACCCTCCCACCATGACAAAATACATTTGGAAAATAGGCAAAAGAATAGCTGCACTCTTTACGAACGACAAAACCTCACGTTACCAACTTCTTCTTCTTCTATGGTATAATGGCGGTCCTCAAACCAACGTTAAAGGAGCGTGGCGCCTCCTACTGTGCTGGAGTGTGTTCAATCACGGTTTACACCATTTCTAAATCCTCCTACCTAACTCAGTACTTCTGAGAAAATAAAAAAGATCCCTACTAACTTCTAATAGACCCTCCCCCATCCCCCAAATCCCTTCCAACCCCCCATCATACCCCGTCCAACCTCAATGACCCTACACTTCAATCTTTCCCTCTCTTCAACATCCTTACAACAATATAACAACACATGCTCCACCGTTTCATTGACAATACCCTCCAGACACAAACCATTCACATGCTGCCAACCAGATGGAAGGACCAGTTCAATGTACAATGTCCTAAACACAATCGAGGAAACACCACCTCTTCCTTCCTAATCTGACCTTTGAACCTTGGTCCACCGACCTTTCTTTGGAGGGCATATAAATGCCGTCCCTTGTGCTCAGAGTCCCATCTCTTCTGCCACACATCTATCAAAATGTCTCTGATCTCACATTTGTCCTCACCTCTACCCAGTGGAACATTAATATATATTATATCTTGTTTTAAAGTTATTTTAGCTAACTAGTCTACAATTTCATTCCATTCCACACCTGAATGTGCTGGGACCCAGCAGAATCTCACTACTAGACCCATTCTCTCAATTCTCCATAATAACATTAATACCTCCAATAGTAGGTCACTCCTAATAGATTTACCAGATGATAAACTATTCAATACAGACAGAGAATCTGAGGATACTATAATTCTAACAGGTTGTACGTCCTCCACCCACTGGAGGACAACTATTATCACCAACAGTTCAACTGAGTACACTGACAGTTCATCTGTTAGTCTTCTACATATCTGCACATCACATTCAGGAAGGTAAACACCTGCTCCTGTGGGCCCACTATCTGGGCCCTTGGATCCATCTGTGAAAAGAGGTAAAAAAGCATAACAACTTCTACCAATGTAATTGTCAACCAGTTTCCCTTTATCACTGACTTCTGACCCAATCTTTTCCTTTTGTCTACCAAGGTTAGATCAACAACAGGATCTGGGAGTAACCATGGAGGAACATCCCCTATCACCACAGAAAGGGCCAACCTCCAACTCCCTGAAACTACTCTCATCAGCAAGCTTTCCAACTGTCCAACCAAAACCACTGCCTTGTCTACAAGTATATTCCCAACAGTCATCTAGAACAGTAGCAGTGGGATGCTCAACCTCACAGCCTTTCAACCCAATAAGCTGATGACAATTTATTACGTCGTATATCCAAAGGCATCTCACCTGCCTCAACTGGACTATAATATAAATCCATGATATTATGGGATACAAAATGGGAAAAGGGGAAATTATGATAATACTAAAAAACACCCTTCTAACTAACCCTACACTCATTAAAACCCACTACCCCATTCCACTACTTTGACCCTATCTGCTCCTGCACCAGGCCAACTAACCCTACACTCATTAAAACCCACTACCCCATTCCACTACTTTGACCCTATCTGCTCCTGCACCAGGCCAACTAACCCTACACTCATTAAAACCCACTACCCCCATTCCACTACTTTGACCCTATCTGCTCCTGCACCAGGCCAACTAACCCTACACTCATTAAAACCCACTACCCCATTCCACTACTTTGACCCTATCTGCTCCTGCACCAGGCCAACTAACCCTACACTCATTAAAACCCACTACCCCCATTCCACTACTTTGACCCTATCTGCTCCTGCACCAGGCCAACTAACCCTACACTCATTAAAACCCACTACCCCCATTCCACTACTTTGACCCTATCTGCTCCTGCACCAGGCCAACTAACCCTACACTCATTAAAACCCACTACCCCATTCCACTACTTTGACCCTATCTGCTCCTGCACCAGGCCAACTAACCCTACACTCATTAAAACCCACTACCCCATTCCACTACTTTGACCCTATCTGCTCCTGCACCAGGCCAACTAACCCTACACTCATTAAAACCCACTACCCCCATTCCACTACTTTGACCCTATCTGCTCCTGCACCAGGCCAACTAACCCTACACTCATTAAAACCCACTACCCCATTCCACTACTTTGACCCTATCTGCTCCTGCACCAGGCCAACTAACCCTACACTCATTAAAACCCACTACCCCCATTCCACTACTTTGACCCTATCTGCTCCTGCACCAGGCCAACTAACCCTACACTCATTAAAACCCACTACCCCATTCCACTACTTTGACCCTATCTGCTCCTGCACCAGGCCAACTAACCCTACACTCATTAAAACCCACTACCCCATTCCACTACTTTGACCCTATCTGCTCCTGCACCAGGCCAACTAACCCTACACTCATTAAAACCCACTACCCCATTCCACTACTTTGACCCTATCTGCTCCTGCACCAGGCCAACTAACCCTACACTCATTAAAACCCACTACCCCATTCCACTACTTTGACCCTATCTGCTCCTGCACCAGGCCAACTAACCCTACACTCATTAAAACCCACTACCCCATTCCACTACTTTGACCCTATCTGCTCCTGCACCAGGCCAACGGCCTGGGAGGACGGGACACCACCACTCAACACACCCTGGAACTCTTCTGAAGTCAAATCTAGTATGACCAAATACTTCTCTGCAGCTGCCACCAAAACATATTTTTTTCTGTGATTTACATTCCATTTCTGTGGTACAGTTGATAACCATTTGCTATGAACACTAAGAAGCCAACCTTACTGAAGCATATATCACTGGTTGGCCCATCCCTCTGTGCTGTCACAGATCTACTACTCACAGGGATCCTCTCAGGATTCTTCAGCCTTGACCCATCCTCCTCTACTTTCTTCACTGCCTCAGCAGTGACAACCTGTTCCCAACAGTGGGGTCAGTGGGATTGGATAGGGGCCCCTCTACCTCTCTCTCTCTCTCTCTCTCTGACTGGAGGAGACAGGTGAAATGGTGTGTCTCCTCTGGTCAACAATACTCACCTTGAGAGACTCCACAGCCTGTTGGAGCTCCTTCAGCTCCTTCTCTCTCTCCTGGAATCTCTGCTGGACCTTCTGCTGACTCATCCCCAGCTGCCTCTGTGGAGAATCACTCTTCAATGAGCTATCAAGCTTTATTAGTCCAGTAGATCAATAGTATAGTAATGTGACATAGGGCCCATAGAGAGGAAGATCTAAAAAAATGGATGGTCCATTTACTAAATGATATTTATTTGTTGCTATGTGAATGATTATAGTTTTTATGGTAGGACTACATGTATCAACAGGTTGAGACTGAACTTTGGACTCATAAAAGGCCATTCAGAATGATAATAGTGTTTGACATTATAAAATGGTGATACATCTGGAGAATCTGGGTTAACATATCAATATACTCAAGGTTTGTGTTCATATTTGTTCTGCTGAGGATCTATTTCATTTCAATGATCTCATATTCAAACAGCCTTAGTTCCTACTGTATCTTTAATTCTTTGTTTATCAGACAGTCACCAACAAGTTGTTCTGGTCTTACCTGTTTCTCAGTCCTCTCTGCTGCAGCTGACACTGTATCATGGCCTTTATGTTCATCCATTGTACACAGATAACAGATACACTGCTGATCGGTACGACAGTAAACCTCCAGCAGTTTGTCATGATGAGAGCAGATCTTCTCCTGTAGTTGTGCGGTGGCTTTGACCAGCTTGTGCCTCTTCAAAGCAGGAGATTCGTAGTGAGATTGGAGGTGAGTCTCACAGTAAGAGGCCAGACACGCCAGACAGGACATGAGGGCTTTCTGCTTTCTGGTCCCAGTGCAGAAATCACACGCCACATCTCTAGGTCCAGCATAGCACAGAGCAGGAGGGGGAGCAGCCTGGAGTCCTGTCTTCTTCAGTTTCTCCACCAGCTCAGCCAACATGTTATTTTTACTCAGCGTAGGCCTCGGACTGAAGGTCTGTCTGCACTGAGGACAGCTATAGACCCCTTTCAGAACATCCTGATCCCAGCAGCCCTCAATACAGCTCCTACAGTAACTGTGTCCACAGGGGATGGCGACTGGTTCCTTCAGTAGATCCAGACAGACAGAACAACAGAACTGGTCCTGGTCCAGCAGAACTCCCTGTTGAGCCATTTGGACGGTTGTTCACTCTCACACAGACAGACGACACAGAGACTCAGATCAGTTTCGTTTCCTCAGAAGAGAGTTTGTGAAGGGGGATGGACTTCCTGGTTCTGCCAGAGGGGTGGGGTTAGAGGGAGGGAGGGTTTAGAGGGAGGGAGGAAGAGAGAGAGGAACTGCATGCAACAGCAAGAGGGAGACAAATAGTCTTGTTCCTTGGTTAGAGCCCATAACATGGAATAAATGAAATAATGAATCTTAAAATGTGAGTTATTAGAATATAAAGGGTAACAGTTTCTATGAAGTACATATTATAATTATTTTAATGACCTTTATAATGCCTTATAATACACTTATGTGTTCTAATAAGCAATAAGGCCTGAGGAGGTGTGGTATATGTAAGGATTGCGGACCTGGTGGCAGTGAAGTCAGATGCAGGAGAGCAGAGATAGGTAATAGCCGGAGCAGTTTAATACAAAACGAACCTACATGGGTACAAAACCCGATGCGCACCAGTAACAGAGTACAAGCACTTACAAACAAACAATTCCACACAAGGACATGGGGGGAACAGAGGGTTAAATACACAACAATTCATGATGGAAATGGAAACCAGATGTGTAAGAAAACAAGACAAAACAAATGGAAAATGAAAAAAAGTGGATCGACAATGACTAGAAGACCGGTGACGCCGACCGCCGAACAAGGAGAGGAAATGACTTCGGTGGAAGTGGTGACAGTATATGGCTAATATACAGTACCACGGCTAAGTGCTGTTTTTAGGCACGACGCAAAGCGGATTGAGAATTATGTAACACTTTCAAAAATACAATCAAATAAAAATGTTATTGGTCACATACACATATTTAGTAGATGTTATTTGTGGGTGTAGTGAAATGCTTGTGTTCCTGGTTCCAACAGTGCAG
This sequence comes from Salmo salar, assembly GCF_965601325.2. NCBI lineage: Eukaryota > Metazoa > Chordata > Actinopteri > Salmoniformes > Salmonidae > Salmo > Salmo salar. The sequence continues at coordinate 283,625 of NW_027675396.1, forward strand.
TAGCATCTAACAATACACCCTAATGTAAATGTCACAGGTGTCGTAGGGTTTAGCCTGTTAGGGCTAGGGGGCAGTATTTACACGGCCTGATAAAAAACGTACCCGATTTAATCTGGTTACTACTCCTGCCCAGTAACTAGAATATGCATATAATAATTGGCTTTGGATAGAAAACACCCTAAAGTTTCTAAAACTGTTTGAATGGTGTCTGTGAGTATAACAGAACTCCTATGGCAGGCAAAAACCTGAGAAGATTCCATGCAGGAAGTGGCCTGTCTGACAAGGTGTTGTTGTTCTTGCCTCTGTTTACTGAAGAGTCAGGATCTTTGCTCTAACGTGACACTTCCTACGGCTCCAATAGGCTCTCAGAGCCTGGGAAAAACCTGAACGATATCGAGGCAGCCCCAGGCTGAAACAAATAATCGCCTTTGCCAAGTGGCCCATCAGAGGACAAAGGAATTAGGCGCGTGCCCGAGTCGACCCCATGCTGTATTTTCTTTCGGCTGTTTACCTAATTGCAGATTCCCGGTTGGAATATTATCGCTTTTTTATGAGAAAAATGGCATAAAAATTTATTTTAAACAGCGGTTGACATGCTTCGAAGTACGGTAATGAAATATTTAGAAATCTTTTGTCACGAAATGCGCCGTGCGCGTGACCCTTATTTACCATTCGGATAGTGTCCTGAACGCACAAACAAAACGCCGCTGTTGGAACATAACTATGGATTATTTTGGACCAAACCAACATTTGTTATTGAAGTAGAAGTCCTGGGAGTGCATTCTGACGAAGAACAGGAAAGGTAATAACATTTTTCTTATAGTAAATCTGATTTTGGTGAAGGCTAAACTTGCCGGGTGTCTAAATAGCTAGCCCGTGATGGCTGGGCTATGTACTTAGAATATTGCAAAATGTGCTTTCACCGAAAAGCTATTTTAAAATCGGACATATCGAGTGCATAGAGGAGTTCTGTATCTATAATTCTTAAAATAATTGTTATGCTTTTTGTGAACGTTTATCGTGAGTAATTTAGTAAATTGTTAGTGAATTCGTCGGAAGTTTGCGGGGGGTATGCTAGTTCTGAACGTCACATGCTAATGTAAAAAGCTGTTTTTTGATATAAATATGAACTTGATTGAACAAAACATGCATGTATTGTATAACATAATGTCCTAGGGTTGTCATCTGATGAAGATCATCAAAGGTTAGTGCTGCATTTAGCTGTCTTCTGGGTTTTTGTGACATTATATGCTAGCTTGAAAAATGGGTGTCTGATTATTTCTGGCTGGGTACTCTGCTGACATAATCTAATGTTTTGCTTTCGTTGTAAAGCCTTTTTGAAATCGGACAGTGTGGTTAGATTAACGAGAGTCTTGTCTTTAAATAGCTGTAAAATAGTCATATGTTTGAGAAATTGAAGTAATAGCATTTCTAAGGCATTTGAAAATCGCACCACAGGATTCAACTGGCTGTTACGTAGGTGGGACGATTTGGTGCCACCTAGCCCAGAGAGGTTAGACCAAGACGCAGCGGGAAAATGTACACTCATCTTCTTTTATTAAAGGACAAAGAAAGAAAACCAAAACGACGACAAAGAACAGGCCAGTAAGGCACAAAGCTATACACAGCAACAATCTGCCACAAAACCCCCATGACAAACAACCTCCTAATTATAGGACCTTCAATCAGAGGCAACGATAACCAGCTGCCTCCAATTGAAGGTCCAACCCCAATTAACTAAACATAGAACTACAATAGACAAGACAGAACATAGAAATACACTAACATAGAACATAGACTAACAAACCCCGGACCACATAAACCAAACACCCCTCTACCTAAATACATAGCCCGAACCACATAAAACAAACACCCCTCTACCTAAATACATAGCCCGAACCACATAAACCAAACACCCCTCTACCTAAATACATAGCCCGAACCACAGGATGCCTATTTAAAAACACTTTTTCAACATTTCAAGATAGCAGTTAGTTCAGTTTGATCTTATTAAAGACAGCTGTATAATTTTTTTAATTCATTTTGACATATTGTTTGGGACCACTTTTTTTGCTCTGTTTGAAGGCTGTCAGCTTCTTCTCAGGAAGAGATTCACTTAGCCTTTCGACTAATTTTCAAATGATAGGATGCCTATTTTAAAAGACTTTCTCTACATTTCAAGATAGCAGTTAGTTAATTTTGAGCATATCAACGACAGCTGCAAACTTTATTTTATTAATTTTCACCATTTTTATTTTTTACCCAAAATTATTCTAAGTCCACAGTCTCTGTCATTGAACTATGTTGAGCCGTGTGCCTGGTGATTGAACAGGTTACCAGGTGTGTTTTTGAATATAGTTCTTAATGGCTTCAGTGGTGTGCTGGGGTCCATTGCTTGCTAAGGGGGAACCTCCCACCCGGGTTCAGCCAACAGGGGGCGCACCCAACCCCTCTAGTAAAACTGAATGTCTCTCTCTCTCTCTCTCAGGCTATGAAAAAAGCCCCACCTCCTCTCGCTCAGCCATTCTAACAGTGGAAGCCAGGATCTGTGAGAAACTATGATAATAAACTGTGAACAATAATGCAGCCATGTTTTTTCTGTGTGAGTGAGGATTTATTATTTAATTGTGTGATAACTTTAATTCTGTGATAACTTTATGTAATACATCCTCTGTTTCCTAACTGAATAAACATTTTAAGATAGCAGTTGGTTCAGTCTGATCATCTCATGTACTGTTGGAACTTTATTTGAATCCTTTTTCACAATTTTAATTTAAAAAAAATTTATGACAAATTCCAGTGCCTCTGTATACATTTAAAAAAAAAAATCCCCCACTCTCTACTTTGTACAATGACAAATAGGTGGGACTCTGTCGTTTTTCTGACAAGTTCTCTCATTGATCTCAGGTTCAGCCACCAGGGGGCACCCACCCTCCATGATCGAAATAATTAGGTAAAACACTTTCTAGAAATCGACAGTAATCCGACGATTAGTTTCAGCGCGCAGCCATGCATTTTTTCCCCTCACAGAAACCGAAGATAATAAAAGACAAGATGAGTTCGGTCTGTTTATAGTGTTGAAGGGGTGTGTCATCTACCGTCGTTCACATCCATTACATTACATTTACATTACATTTAAGTCATTTAGCAGACGCTCTTATCCAGAGCGACTTACAAAATGGTGCATTCACCTTATGATATCCAGTGGAACAACCACTTTACAATAGTGCATCTAAATCTTTTAAGGGGGGGGGGGGGGGTAGAAGGATTACTTTATCCTATCCTAGGTATTCCTTAAAGAGGTGGGGTTTCAGGTGTCTCCGGAAGGTGGTGATTGACTCCGCTGTCCTGGCGTCGTGAGGGAGCTTGTTCCACCATTGGGGTGCCAGAGCAGCGAACAGTTTTGACTGGGCTGAGCGGGAACTGTGCTTCCTCAGAGGTAGGGGGGCCAGCAGGCCAGTGGTGGATGAACGCAGTGCCCTTGTTTGGGTGTAGGGCCTGATCAGAGCCTGAAGGTATGGAGGTGCCGTTCCCTTCACAGCTCCGTAGGCAATCACCATGGTCTTGTAGCGGATGCGAGCTTCAACTGGAAGCCAGTGGAGAGAGCGGAGGAGCGGGGTGACGTGAGAGAACTTGGGAAGGTTGAACACCAGACGGGCTGCGGCGTTCTGGATGAGTTGTAGGGGTTTAATGGCACAGGCAGGGAGCCCAGCCAACAGCGAGTTGCAGTAATCCAGACGGGAGATGACAAGTGCCTGGATTAGGACCTGCGCCGCTTCCTGTGTGAGGCAGGGTCGTACTCTGCGAATGTTGTAGAGCATGAACCTACAGGATCGGGTCACCGCCTTGATGTTAGTGGAGAACGACAGGGTGTTGTCCAGGATCACGCCAAGGTTCTTAGCACTCTGGGAGGAGGACACAAGGGAGTTGTCAACCGTGATGGTGAGATCATGGAACGGGCAGTCCTTCCCCGGGAGGAAGAGCAGCTCCGTCTTGCCGAGGTTCAGCTTGAGCTGGTGATCCGTCATCCACACTGATATGTCTGACAGACATGCAGAGATGCGATTCGCCGCCTGGTTATCAGAAGGGGGAAAGGAGAAGATTAATTGTGTGTCGTCTGCATAGCAATGATAGGAGAGACCATGTGAGGATATGACAGAGCCAAGTGACTTGGTGTATAGCGAGAATACGAGAGGGCCTAGAACAGAGCCCTGGGGGACACCAGTGGTGAGAGCGCATGGTGCGGAGACAGATTCTCGCCACGCCACCTGGTAGGAGCGACCTGTCAGGTAGGACGCAATCCAAGCGTGGGCCGCGCCGGAGATGCCCAACTCGGAGAGGGTGGAGAGGAGGATCTGATGGTTCACAGTATCAAAGGCAGCAGATAGGTCTAGAAGGATGAGAGCAGAGGAGAGAGAGTTAGCTTTAGCAGTGCGGAGAGCCTCTGTGACACAGAGAAGAACAGTCTCAGTTGAATGCCCAGTCTTGAAACCTGACTGATTAGGATCAAGAAGGTCATTCTGAGAGAGATAGCAGGAGAGCTGGCCAAGGACGGCACGTTCAAGAGTTTTGGAGAGAAAAGAAAGAAGGGATACTGGTCTGTAGTTGTTGACATCGGAGGGATCGAGTGTAGGTTTTTTCAGAAGGGGTGCAACTCTCGCTCTCTTGAAGACGGACGTAGCCAGCGGTCAAGGATGAGTTGATGAGCGAGGTGAGGAAGGGGAGAAGGTCTCCGGAAATGGTCTGGAGAAGAGAGGAGGGGATAGGGTCAAGTGGGCAGGTTGTTGGGCGGCCGGCCGTCACAAGACGCGAGATTTCATCTGGAGAGAGGGGAGAAAGAGGTCAAAGCACAGGGTAGGGCAGTGTGAGCAGGACCAGCGGTGTCGTTTGACTTAGCAAACGAGGATCGGATATCGTCAACCTTCTTTTCAAAATGGTTGACGAAGTCATCCGCAGAGAGGGAGGAGGGGGGGGGGGAGGGGGAGGAGGATTCAGGAAGGAGGAGAAGGTAGCAAAGAGCTTCCTAGGGTTAGAGGCAGATGCTTGCATCCCACCATTCATTTCCGGAAGTCCTCAAAAAATGAGTGAACTCTTACTCACCTCATTTTGTTATAACATCTTTGGTCAAACGGATGATTACGTGAAACCCAGAATGCATTGTATGTCAACAAACATGGCTCCATACACATAGCTGGAATTAGCTTAGCTCATCATAATCAGTATAACCTTCAAATAAGTATTTTACACACATAATATGTGCCCATTACAATCTATGCAAGAATCGGAATGCATGATTTGTCACCCAGAATTGAAAACATGTGAATAAAACAGTAAATACACAAATAATTACCTCACAAAACATTTTCTGATGGTGATTTATTGATACAAGTGACGCATGCCGGCAGTCAATCACGTCCCCTCTCACTCTGAGCCATTCAGTGTTGTTGTTTATGTATGTAGCTAGTGAGCTAAGCTGTAGCATTAGCAATGTCTTTCAAAAGGAGACAACTCACAAATGTGGAAATTCTGGAGTTTTTTTTTTTAAATTCTGACAATGAGTCTGAGTATGAAAGTCAGGAATCAGATTCTGACAGTGAGGAGCTGCCCCCCCCCCCCCCCCCAACCTTGTAGCCATTGAGAACCCTGAATCTGAGGTTCCCTTGTCCACTGACCAAGTACCAGGTCCCTTTGAAGATGCTGGTGGTGATGGAGGGAGACCGACAGTGGATGAAGTACAGGAGTTCTGTGGTAGCTGGAAGGCCACCAGTCATTTCACCCCTCCTGGCCCTGCTGTTTGTTTTGATGAGTCCCAGTCTGGAGTCCATTTCCATCTGAGGCAGAGTGCTTCAAGATGTTTCTGACAGAGGAGCTGGTGGGAAACCATAGTACAGGAGACCAATCGCTATGCCTTGGAGCTACAGGAGAAGAGAGAGCCAGGAGTGAGGGGGGAAACTCGCTAAATGGGTGACAACCACAATTAGTGAAATGTATACCTTCCTGGTGACAGTCCTCCTCATGGGGATAGTAAAGAAGAACTCCCTAAGAGAATACTGGAGCACAGATCCTATGTTTGCAACTCCCTTCTTTGCCACCCTCTTTTCCCAAGACCGCTTCCTAATTCTGCTGCGATGCCTGCATTTCGTCAACAATGCTACTGCCATCCTAAGTGACCCGTTATACAAAATAAGAATTGTTCTTATCAGCCTGACTAGGGCTGGGCGATATATCGATATAAAAAATATATCGATATATATTTTAAATGTGATATGAAATTAGACCATTTCGCATATATCGATATAGTTGAAATTTGCGCTTTGATCCTTGCTCCAAGCAAGCTGCAGACCCGGAGCTCTCTGCGCTGCTCCCCGCGCCTCCTCTTTCATGCACAGAGGGCGGAGGGGCAGGAACAGACACTTCAACAAACATGGAGGAAGCAACAGCTTCTGCGGAGCGTTTTGACGAGGAATTGGTTAGTAAAAGAAAAAGCATTGGCTCAGTAATTTGGAGATGGTTCGGATTCAAAGTATCAGATGAGCAACAAAATCACGTTATATGTAGGCAGTGCCATAAAAAAAAGTTACAGCCAGGGGTGGAAGCACTACAAATCTTTTTCACCACCTAAAACAGTGGCACAAACTGCAATACGAAGAGTGTGTGAAACTGCGCACTGCAGAAGCCCCAGCCGCAAGCCGTCGACAACCCGAAAAAGCTCCGAAACAAAGCTCACTGCAAACTTCATTTTCCCGCAGTGAGCCTTTATGAAAAGAAAATTGGCAAGTGGTGTACTATAACTACAGCGGTGTCCTATCACATTGCTAAAGATATGGTCCCTGTTGCAACTGTGGAACAAGTCGGATTCAAAAAGCTACTGAAAACTATGGACCCGAGATATGAGCTTCCCAACTACTTTACACGAGAAGCACTGCCACAAATGTCCACTGAAGTCAGGCAGAGCCTTGCTGACCGGCTCGCTAACGGGACCCATTTTGGCGTTGACCAGCGATATGTGGGTCGAGCAGGACAATGTGAGCCTTTACATGAAGCGTGACATGTTCACTTCATTCAACGACTGGGGGAGATGAAAACAGCGTCGTGTCTCCAAAACAAGTTATTTCCCCCCAGGATCACACCGGTGAGCATATAGCTGAGGCCTCGCAGGACGCAAGCTGGGAAACTCCAAGAAAAGCATCCGGTTGCTATAACAACCGCCAACGGGAGCGACGTGGTCAGAGCGGTGGAGCTGAACGATGAGGATGCAGTGCTTCGGTCAGACTACACTTGGCTATTGGGGAGTGCAGTGTTTTATTAAGGAGTATTCACATATTTTACTTTAAATAAAAAACATATTAAAATATTAGTTTTTCATTATTTTCCTTTGTGTCTGTCTGCAACTTGTTTTGTTTTATGCTGCTGTCTTGGCCAAAAATGGATTAATAAAACACAAAACATAAAGTGCTAAAAGTAAAATCACTTACAATACAGGATGGTAGATTTCAGAACCATATTTATTAGGTTATTGGATAAGAATTAGTGATGCATTGATGTGTTTACCACTTTAATGTTACAGCTGGTAAAGGTGAGGTAATTATGACTTTAAAATGCTGGTTAGCCTGTTGATATCATCAAGGTAACATATTTAGTTATTATGATAGACTATAGTTTTTTTCTCTGGATTGAAGAGCCAACTGCAAAGTAACTAGAAACTAATGTTGACACGTAGGTAGGCCTAAACATTGTGGAGTTTTTAGTGGAGTAGAAATATGAAGTAGCATTAAATACTAAGAACAACAACAAGAACGAAACATCAGTAAATGTACATACAGTATAGTCATCATTTATAAATTATACACAAATAATAATACATAAAAATCACTTACAGGATTCAAATTCACAAAATAAATGAATATAATATTTGATATTTATGATTAGGACTGGCGTTGATTTAAAAAAAATAAACTATGAAACAAGAAAATATTAATGTAGAATATTTCTAAAGCTTGATTTTGGAAAGCACTTAGTTGTGTGAGTGTGTTAAAGTGAAAACAGAGTCAAATTTCTCGCATAAGCACATTTGTTTAATAGTTTTTTTTTATGATTCTGACAGGACATGGCATGAATGACAAGCGCGTCACCCGGGCCATTTCTCTGTGCAAGAGAATTGTAAGCTGTTTTTGGTACAGCTGGAAGAAAAGGAGACATCTTGCTGAAGTCCAGATTCAGCTGGGTCTGCCAAGCCACCAACTCATAACCGAGTCTGCCACACGCTGGGGATCAAGGCAGCAGATGATAGAGAGAGTCCTGGAGCAGGAAGGAGCACTGGCCAAAGTCCTGTCTAATGACAAAAAGACCAGGCACCTTGTCCCTACCTGGCAGGACTTAGAGGTCCTAGAAGCAGTCCAAAAGGTCCTGAAACCTCTCCAGGACTTTACCGATGCTTTGTCAGGTGAGGAGTACGTCACTCTATCATATGTAAAACCTGTGCTGCACCTTTTTAACGACAGTCTCCTGGCATGTGATAGCGAGCTTTGCAAATCGATCAAGACCAGCATTGTTGAGTACCTCAACCGCAAGTATTCTGACCCAGCCACTACTGACCTATTGGAGATGGCTTCATTTGTGGATCCACGCTTCAGGGCCACCTATATCCCAAGTGAAAAAGTTGATGCATTGAAGCACAGAGCTGTCTTGGAGGTGGAGACGCTACTGGCTGATCAGAGCAGCTGTCAACCGCCTTACCTACGTGTGCCAACTGTGCCTTAGCCTGCAGATGGAGAAGCAGCAGTGGCACCAAAAGCTAAGACACTGGCAAGCTTCTTCAAGCAGCGCACAGCCACCACCACTGCACCACCAACCAAGAGGGAGGCTATTGAAAATGAACTGTCAAGTTACTTGCAGTCAGCAAGTGTGGAGAGTGACACTGATCCCCTCAAGTGGTGGAAGGATCATGAAGTTGTCTTTCCAGCTCTGAGCCACCTGGCAAAAAAAGTATCTCTTGGTACCAGCTACCAGTTCACCCTCCGAAAGGGTTTTCAGCTGCAGTGGCAATATCGTGACCTGCCACAGAGCATCTCTGAAGCCGGATGCCGTTGACAGGCTGGTGTTTCTCGCACAAAATCTTTAAATGAAGGAGGACACGCTTGTCTTCTAATGTCTACCTCAAGACAGCATTACTGTTTATCAAAGTAAAAAAAGAGGGGGAAAATGTTTATTGAGTTGATAGTCTGTTTGTTGTGCAACTGGTTGAGGCTGTTCAGATAAGAAATTGAGTTAACAAAAAGCAAATGGTAATCTCAGGCTGATGTTTAAAACACATTTTGTCAAACTGAGCACTTTATTTTGTTCTTTATTTATATATAATTGCTGCCCTTACTAGGGTTTGTCATATTTTATTATTTTGTAATGTTCGTTATTTGCATCTGTGGATTTGTTAGAAAGGAGAAGAAATCTGTAATTTGATTTTAATAAGCCATTTAAAGTTGTCAAACTAAAAAAAAGTTGACTTTTCTCATAAATATATATAATATTTATTTCAGAAAAAGATAGGCCTATTTTATTTTATAGGCTATTTTTGTTTAAGATATTTTTATTTAAATGTGCACCTTATGGAGCTTTGATTTCCAAAAAGGTCGTCCTGTTGTTCTACAGTGTTTATGTTTACATGTTGTTGTTATTTGAACAGCTGAACATTTAATCTGAACCAGGTGAAGAGCCCTGTTTATTATTTATTCATTTGATTTTTCAACTGTTCACTGAAATAGCCGCTTTCAATAAAACTACTTGAGACATGTCATATCTGGCTTTGACTTTGACTGAACATTTGCTCTCACTTTGCAGAAAAAATATCAGGATATATATCTTATATCGATATTCAGCCTAAATATATCGGGATATGACTTTTGGTCCATATCGCCCAGCCCTGCCTACCAGACATCTTCTTGAGAGAAGATAAGGTCAGAGACTCCTGTCTTACTCTCCGTCATGTTGAAATAGGTTCTCCTGTCTTAATCTCTGTCATGTTGAAATAGGTTCTCCTGTCTTACTCTCTGTCATGTTGAAATAGGTTCTCCTGTCTTACTCTCTGTCATGTTGAAATAGGTTCTCCTGTCTTACTCTCTGTCATGTTGAGATGGGTTAGTTCTTCTTGAGAGAACTAAACCAAAATTAGTCCAACTAACCCAAAATTAGTCGAAAGCCTAAGGGATTCTCTAAATAGCTCAGTCTTATCACTCAATATGAGTCAAAATCTGTCACTTCCAGGACTGCTCATTTTGTCAAAAATGAAAAAACAGGTAGAACTGGGATAGAAGCTGTTCTAGAACCTGTGGTCCAGAAACTGATTTAACAGGCAGATAGAACTGGGATAGAAGCTGTTCTAGAACCTGTGGTCCAGAAACTGATTTAACAGGCAGATAGAACTGGGATAGAAGCTGTTCTAGAACCTGTGGTCCAGAAACTGATTTAACAGGCAGATAGAACTGGGATAGAAGCTGTTCTAGAACCTGTGGTCCAGAAACTGATTTAACAGGCAGATAGAACTGGGATAGAATCTGTTCTAGAACCTGTGGTCCAGAAACTGATTTAACAGGCAGATAGAACTGGGATAGAAGCTGTTCTAGAACCTGTGGTCCAGAAACTGATTTAACAGACAGATAGAACTGGGATAGAAGCTGTTCTAGAACCTGTGGTCCAGAAACTGATTTAACAGGCAGATAGAACTGGGATAGAATCTGTTCTAGAACCTGTGGTCCAGAAACTGATTTAACAGGCAGATAGAACTGGGATAGAAGCTGTTCTAGAACCTGTGGTCCAGAAACTGATTTAACAGACAGATAGAACTGGGATAGAAGCTGTTCTAGAACCTGTGGTCCAGAAACTGATTTAACAGGCAGATAGAACTGGGATAGAATCTGTTCTAGAACCTGTGGTCCAGAAACTGATTTAACAGACAGATAGAACTGGGATAGAAGCTGTTCTAGAACCTGTGGTCCAGAAACTGATTTAACAGGCAGGTAGAACTGGGATAGAAGCTGTTCTAGAACCTGTGGTCCACAAACTGATTTAACAGGCAGATAGAACTGGGATAGAAGCTGTTCTAGAACCTGTGGTCCAGAAACTGATTTAACAGGCAGATAGAACTGGGATAGAAGCTGTTCTAGAACCTGTGGTCCAGAAACTGATTTAACACGTGTGAGTGTCCAGTGTGTGTTTGTCAATTGTGTGTGTTTCAGTGTTTATGTGTGTCAGTGTGTGTGTGTTCAGTGTGTTTGTGTGTGTGTATCCAGTGTGTGTGTGTGTGTGTGTGTGTGTGTGTGTGTGTGTGTGTGTGTGTGTGTGTGTGTGTGTGTGTGTGTGTGTGTATCCAGTGTGTTTGTGTGTGTGTATCCAGTGTGTGTGTGTGTGTGTGTATCCAGTGTGTGTGTGTGTGTGTGTGTGTGTATCCAGTGTGTTTGTGTGTGTGTATCCAGTGTGTGTGTCAAGCGTGTGTGTGTGTCAAGCGTGTGTGTCCAGTGTGTGTGTGTGTGTCCAGTGAGTGTGTGTGTGTCCAGTGAGTGTGTGTGTCCAGTGTGTGTGTGTTTATCCAGTGTGTGTGTGTTTATCCAGTGGGTCCAGTGTGTGTGTGTGTGTGTGTGTGTCCAGTGTGTTTGTGTGTGTCCAGTGTGTGTGTGTGTCCAGTGTGTTTCCAGTGCGTTTGTATGTCCGTTTGAGTGAGTGGCCAGTGTGTGTGTGTGTGTGTGTCCAGTGAGTGTGTGTGTGTGTGTCCAGTGAGTGTGTGTGTGTGTGTCCAGTGAGTGTGTGTGTGTATGTGTGTCCAGTGAGTGTGTGTGTGTATGTGTGTCCAGTGAGTGTGTGTGTGTATGTGTGTTTCAGTGTGTGTGTGTGTGTGTGTGTGTCCAGTGTGTGTGTGTTCAGTGTGTGTGTGTGTGTGTGTGTGTGTGTCCAGTGTGTATGTGTGTGTGTGTGTCCAGTGTGTGTGTGTTGAGTGTGTGTGTCCAGTGTGTATTTATGTGTGTGTCCAGTGTGTGTGTGTCCAGTGTGTGTGTGTGTCCAGTGTGTGTGTGTGTGTGTGTGTGTGTGTGTGTGTGTGTGTGTGTGTGTGTGTGTGTGTGTGTGTGTGTGTGTGTGTGTGTGTGTGTGTCCAGTTATTATTTCAGGGACACTGAGGAGTCAACATGAACTCTAAATCCTGGATAGAGTGGCTCAGTGAATGTGGAGGTGAATGTGATCAGGTGGGTCAGTGTGTCAGAGGAGGCTCTATAGAAGGACAGAGTGCCGGCTGGCCAGTCCAGATACACTCCTACTCTGTGGGGGCTGGAGGAGGGGACGTCTATGGTAGTGGAGTTATTATTATACCAGCTGGAGGAGGGGACGTCTATGGTAGTGGAGTTATTATTATACCAGCTGGAGGAGGGGACGTCTATGGTAGTGGAGTTATTATTATACCAGCTGGAGGAGGGGACGTCTATGGTAGTGGAGTTATTATTATACCAGCTGGAGGAGGGGACGTCTATGGTAGTGGAGTTATTATTATACCAGCTGGAGGAGGGGACGTCTATGGTAGTGGAGTTATTATTATACCAGCTGGAGGAGGGGACGTCTATGATAGTGGAGTTATTATTATACCAGCTGGAGGAGGGGACGTCTATGGTAGTGGAGTTATTATTATACCAGCTGGAGGAGGGGACGTCTATGGTAGTGGAGTTATTATTATACCAGCTGGAGGAGGGGACGTCTATGGTAGTGGAGTTATTATTATACCAGCTGGAGGAGGGGACGTCTATGGTAGTGGAGTTATTATTATACCAGCTGGAGGAGGGGACGTCTATGGTAGTGGAGTTATTATTATGCCAGCTGGAGGAGGGGACGTCTATGGTAGTGGAGTTATTATTATACCAGCTGGAGGAGGGGACGTCTATGGTAGTGGAGTTATTATTATACCAGCTGGAGGAGGGGACGTCTATGGTAGTGGAGTTATTATTATACCAGCTGGAGGAGGGGACGTCTATGGTAGTGGAGTTATTATTATACCAGCTGGAGGAGGGGACGTCTATGGTAGTGGAGTTATTATTATACCAGCTGGAGGAGGGGACGTCTACGGTAGTGGAGTTATTATTATACCAGCTGGAGGAGGGGACGTCTACGGTAGTGGAGTTATTATTATACCAGCTGGAGGAGGGGACGTCTACGGTAGTGGAGTTATTATTATACCAGCTGGAGGAGGGGACGTCTATGGTAGTGGAGTTATTATTATACCAGCTGGAGGAGGGGACGTCTATGGTAGTGGAGTTATTATTATACCAGCTGGAGGAGGGGACGTCTATGGTAGTGGAGTTATTATTATACCAGCTGGAGGAGGGGACGTCTATGGTAGTGGAGTTATTATTATACCAGCTGGAGGAGGGGACGTCTATGGTAGTGGGGTTATTATTATACCAGCTGGAGGAGGGGACGTCTATGGTAGTGGAGTTATTATTATACCAGCTGGAGGAGGGGACGTCTATGGTAGTGGAGTTATTATTATACCAGCTGGAGGAGGGGACGTCTATGGTAGTGGAGTTATTATTATACCAGCTGGAGGAGGGGACGTCTATGGTAGTGGAGTTATTATTATACCAGCTGGAGGAGGGGACGTCTATGGTAGTGGAGTTATTATTATACCAGCTGGAGGAGGGGACGTCTATGGTAGTGGAGTTATTATTATACCAGCTGGAGGAGGGGACGTCTATGGTAGTGGGGTTATTATTATACCAGCTGGAGGAGGGGACGTCTATGGTAGTGGGGTTATTATTATACCAGCTGGAGGAGGGGACGTCTATGGTAGTGGAGTTATTATTATACCAGCTGGAGGAGGGGACGTCTATGGTAGTGGAGTTATTATTATACCAGCTGGAGGAGGGGACGTCTATGGTAGTGGAGTTATTATTATACCAGCTGGAGGAGGGGACGTCTATGGTAGTGGAGTTATTATTATACCAGCTGGAGGAGGGGACGTCTATGGTAGTGGAGTTATTATTATACCAGCTGGAGGAGGGGACGTCTATGGTAGTGGAGTTATTATTATACCAGCTGGAGGAGGGGACGTCTATGGTAGTGGAGTTATTATTATACCAGCTGGAGGAGGGGACGTCTATGGTAGTGGAGTTATTATTATACCAGCTGGAGGAGGGGACGTCTATGGTAGTGGAGTTATTATTATACCAGCTGGAGGAGGGGACGTCTATGGTAGTGGAGTTATTATTATACCAGCTGGAGGAGGGGACGTCTATGGTAGTGGAGTTATTATTATACCAGCTGGAGGAGGGGACGTCTATGGTAGTGGAGTTATTATTATACCAGCTGGAGGAGGGGACGTCTATGGTAGTGGAGTTATTATTATACCAGCTGGAGGAGGGGACGTCTATGGTAGTGGAGTTATTATTATACCAGCTGGAGGAGGGGACGTCTATGGTAGTGGAGTTATTATTATACCAGCTGGAGGAGGGGACGTCTATGGTAGTGGAGTTATTATTATACCAGCTGGAGGAGGGGACGTCTATGGTAGTGGAGTTATTATTATACCAGCTGGAGGAGGGGACGTCTATGGTAGTGGAGTTATTATTATACCAGCTGGAGGAGGGGACGTCTATGGTAGTGGAGTTATTATTATACCAGCTGGAGGAGGGGACGTCTATGGTAGTGGAGTTATTATTATACCAGCTGGAGGAGGGGACGTCTATGGTAGTGGAGTTATTATTATACCAGCTGGAGGAGGGGACGTCTATGGTAGTGGAGTTATTATTATACCAGCTGGAGGAGGGGACGTCTATGGTAGTGGAGTTATTATTATACCAGCTGGAGGAGGGGACGTCTATGGTAGTGGAGTTATTATTATACCAGCTGGAGGAGGGGACGTCTATGGTAGTGGAGTTATTATTATACCAGCTGGAGGAGGGGACGTCTATGGTAGTGGAGTTATTATTATACCAGCTGGAGGAGGGGACGTCTATGGTAGTGGAGTTATTATTATACCAGCTGGAGGAGGGGACGTCTATGGTAGTGGAGTTATTATTATACCAGCTGGAGGAGGGGACGTCTATGGTAGTGGAGTTATTATTATACCAGCTGGAGGAGGGGACGTCTATGGTAGTGGAGTTATTATTATACCAGCTGGAGGAGGGGACGTCTATGGTAGTGGAGTTATTATTATATCTGGCAATGTATCTGTTGTCAGAGCAGAACAGACACCAGGACTTGTCATTGTATCCAAGACAACAGTCCTTAACCACTCCTCTCCTGTTGATTCCTTTATATGTCACTCCTATACCAGCCCCCATTATCCCACTCCACTCTGCCTCCCAGTAACAGCGCCCAGTCAGACCCTCTCTACACAGCACCTGTCTCCAGTCCTCAAATCTCTCTGGGTGATCAGGATACGGCTGCTCCTCTGTCCTACAGGTCACCTTTCTGTTCTCCTCAGACAGAGAGAGGAGTCTGTCTACTGTGTTTAGGTCCAGTGTGAGATCACAGACATCTGATGGATGAAACCAGACACAATATTAGAAATCATCATCATTCACATTAGAATGTTAACTCACTTTTCACTAATTCATTTAATGTAGATGTTTCTAGGTATCAAAAGGAGAAGTTAAGGTAACTTGAGACTTGTTGAATGATCACATGTTATACTGTATGGTAATATAACACACACTTATTCACATTAATTACACACACACACACACACCAACTCTTTGTAAACATTGGTGTCCCTGATTTGTGCTTCTGTAGAACTACAGCTGATATTTAATATGACCAAGTCAGTAATGATGGTGGTCTTTGACTTAACTTGAATTAAGACTTATTCTTAGTCATATTCTTCACAGCAGTCAACACTCACATTTTCTAAGTCCAGGTTTCATTCTGTTCTCTCCACCATGTTCCACACTGTAGCGGTAAGCAGAAGAACAGACAGTCATTGAGGGATACACCTGAACTAACACACACACACACACACACACACACACACACACACACACACACACACACACACACACACACACACACACACACACACACACACACACACACACACACACACACACACACACACACACACACACACACACACAGTCAGCATATAACTTTGTCCACGACACACACAAGACACTCACACAGAGTGGAGAGACACAAACACTGGACACACAAAACACACACACACACACACACACAACACACAGGACACACACACAGAGTGGAGAGACACAAACACTGGACACACACACACACACAGGACACACACAGGACACACACACACACACACACACAGGACACACACACAGGACACGCACACACACACAGGAAACACACACAGGACACACACACACACACAGGACACACACACACACACAGGACACACACACACACAGGACACACACGACACACACACACACACAGGACACACACACACACAGGACACACAGGACATGCACACACACACACACAGGACACACAGGACATGCACACACACACACACAGGACACACAGGACATGCACACACACACACACAGGACACACACACACACAGGACACACACACACACACAGGACACACACACACGCACACAGGACACGCACACAGGACACGCACACAGGACACACACACAGGACACACACACAGGACACACACACAGGACACACACACACACACACACAGGACACTCACAGGACACTCACAGGACACTCACAGGACACTCACACAGAGTGGAGAGACACAAACACTGGACACACAAACACAGGACACACACAAACACAGGACACACACACACACACACAGGACATACACACACACAGGACATACACACACACAGGACATACACACACACACACAGGACATACATACACACACACACACAGGACATACACACACACAGGACATACATACACACACACACACAGGACATACACACACACACACACACAGGACATACACACACACACAGGACATACACACACACACAGGACATACACACACACACAGGACATACACACACACACACACACAGGACACACACACACACACAGGACACACACACACACACAGGACACACACACACACACAGGACACACACACACACAGGACACACACACACACAGGACACACACACACACACAGGACACACACACACACACAGGACACACACACACACACAGGACACACACACACACACAGGACACACACACACACACAGGACACACAGGACACACACAGGACACACACAGGACACACACAGGACACACACACACACACACACACACACACACACACACACACACACACACACACACACACACACACACACACACACACACACACACACACACACACACACACACACACCTTTGTCCAAGTGTTGGTCAGAATGTTTGTCTTAACTAACCTGAAAAGTCAAACATGTCTGATATGAACATTGACATAAACCCTCTACATACTTGAGTTTCTCCAGTCTGCAGTGTGGATCCTCCAGTCCAGCAGAGAGCAGTCTGACTCCTGAGTCTCCTGGGTGATTGTAGCTCAGGTCCAGCTCTCTCAGGTGTGAGGGGTTTGACCTCAGAGCTGAGACCAGAGAAGCACAGCCTTCCTCTGTGACTAGACAGCCTGACAGCCTGCAAAGAGTCAAATCAAATTAAAATCACACTGCTATGCTTTGGTGGTGAAAATAGTAGCAGTATATTTTTTAAACATATGAAACCTTCCATATCTATTCATAAATTAATGTATCATTATTACAAATGACAAATTATCCAAGTATTGCTTGTCGAGAGAAACACATATAGTACAAATATTTGAGTAGACTGACCAGACCAGTTTAAAAGCAGTATCAGTCAAAAGACAGACAGTGAGGTATTCGATTTAGATTGTATTGAGCATACAGTCCACACCATATCTATTTTGACAGTGAAGATAACATTTTAAATGTGGCTCTAAACTCCAACATTTTGGATTTCAGATCAAATGTTTCAAATGAGGTGACAGTATATAATGTCACCTTTTATTTGAGGATATTTTCATACATATCTGTTTCACCATTTAGAAAAATGAAAGCACTTTATGTATCTAGTCCCCCTATTTAAAGAAGTCATATGTTTTCTGACCAATTCACTCATAGTGTATTAAATTAGTCAAAAGTTAAGTATTTGGTCCCATATTCTTTGACTGCAATGACTACATCAAGCCTGTGACTGCCATGATTGAGAAAGATCATGAATAATAATGAGTGAGAGAGTTACAGAGGCTACAACAAAACATGCTAACCTCTCACCATTACCAATAACAGAGGATACAACAAAACATGCTAACCTCTCACCATTACCAATAACAGAGGCTACAACTAAACATGCTAACCTCTCACAATTACCAATAACAGAGGCCACAACAAAACATGCTAACCTCTCACCATCACCAATAACAGAGGCTACAACAAAACATGCTAACCTCTCACCATTACCAATAACAGAGGCTACAACAAAACATGCTAACCTCTCACCATTACCAATAACAGAGGATACATCAAAACATGCTCACCTCTCACCATTACCAATAACAGAGGCTACAACAAAACATGCTAACCTCTCACCATTACCAATAACAGAGGCTACAACAAAACATGCTAACCTCTCACCATTACCAATAACAGAGGCTACAACAAAACATGCTAACCTCTCACCATTACCAATAACAGAGACTACAACAAAACATGCTAACCTCTCACCATTACCAATAACAGAGGCTACAACAAAACATGCTAACCTCTCACCATTACCTATAACAGAGGCTACAACAAAACATGCTAACCTCTCACCATTACCAATAACAGAGGCTACAACAAAACATGCTAACCTCTCACCATTACCAATAACAGAGGATACAACAAAACATGCTAACCTCTCACCATTACCAATAACAGAGGATACAACAAAACATGCTAACCTCTCACCATTACCAATAACAGAGGTTACAACAAAACATGCTAACCTCTCACCATTACCAATAACAGAGGCTACAACAAAACATGCTAACCTCTCACCATTACCTATAACAGAGGCTACAACAAAACATGCTAACCTCTCACCATTACCAATAACAGAGGCTACAACAACACATGCTAACCTCTCACCATTACCAATAACAGAGACTACAACAAAACATGCTAACTAACCTCTCACCATTACCAAAAACAGAGACTACAACAAAACATGCTAACCTCTCACCATTACCAATAACAGAGGCTACAACAAAACATGCTAACCTCTCACCATTACCAATAACAGAGGGGGTTTGATCTTTGTGCCTCCGTTTCTCATTTATCATCATTCACGATTCATTCATGGTTATTCATAATCATGGTAGCATCCACATGAATGTAGAAGTCACTGACAATAAAAGTGAAGTGACGCCAAAATGACAAGAGACATTATTTACTATTCAGTATCTATTAGGAAAAACATCATCCAAAACACAACCAAGACCAACTGCAAATGAATTCAACAAGTTAGTAGAATCACAAGCCTCACTGCAGGTGTCAGGAATCCCGCTTCCTGAGTCTGTTTCTGCCTGAGCTGACTGTTTTCTGTTTGGAGTCTAAGGGTGCGTTCAGAAACCTATCTGGTTGCCAGGCGACGAAGTTAGGCGGGAGATCTAGTGATATTATTACCCTATCTGGCTGCTAGGCAACGAAGTTAGGCGGGAGATCTAGTGATATTATTACCCTGTCTGGTTGCCAGGCGACGAAGTTAGGCGGGAGATCTAGTGATTACCCTACACCTGCATCTCATCAACCTTCTGCACACCTGGTCCTGATCATCACCTCTTCATAAGCCCTGAGCTGACATCTATTCCCTGCTGGATCGTTAGCAACGAACAGCCTCATGTTTCCTGAGCTAGTCTTGTTGTTTTGTTCTTGTTACTGGTTACTCCCCCCCCGTTTACTCTGTCTACAGTCATCCTCCCGGAACATTCAACTCCCTTGCCTGGCCGTCGGTGGATACAGTGACGTCATTGAATCCACCCATCTACTCTCATCAACTCACCTCCGCTGCCGCTCCGTCTCCTGGATCACTCAAATTACACATCAAGACTACCAATAAATACTCACCTTCATTTTACTCACCTGGTCTGCTTCTGGGTTCTGTCTTAGAGAAATGTGACAGCAGGCATGGAATATGGGACAACATGCTAAACTTATGACTACTTTAATACACTATAAGTAATATGTCCGAATAATTACGACTTTTTCAAATGGGAGAACTACATGCATAAAGTACTTTCATATCTGATAATACTGACCTCAGAGTCTCCAGTTTACAGTGGGGATTCTCCAGTACAGCAGAGAGCAGCTTCACTCCTGAATCCTTCAGGTCATTGTTACTCAGGTCCAGCTCTCTCAGGTGTGAGGGGTTTAACCTCAGAGCTGAGACCAGAGAATCACAGCCTTCCTCTGTGACTCCACAGCCTGACAGCCTGCAAAGAGTCAAATCATATTAAAATCACACTGCTATTCTTTGGTGGTGAAAATAGTAGCAGTATATTTTTTCAACATATTTAGATATATCAGTGTCCTGAAACCTTCCATATCTATTCGTAAATTAAAGTATCATATTATAAATTACAAATTATCAAAGTTTTGCCTGCAGATAGAAACATGTATAGTACAAATATTTGAGTAGACTGACCAGACCAGTTTAAAAGCAGTATCAGTCAAAAGACAGACAGTGAGGTATCAGATTTAGATTGTATTGAGGATACAGTCCACACCATATTTATTTCGACAGTGAAGATAACATTTTAAATGTGGCTCTATACTCCAACATTTTGGATTTCAGATCAAATGTTTCATATGAGGTGACAGTATATAATGTCACCGTTTATTTGAGGATATTTTCATACATATCTGTTTCACCATTTAGAAAAATGAAAGCACTTCATGTATCTAGTCCCCCTATTTAAAAAAGTCATATGTTTTCTGACCAATTCACTCAGTGTATTAAATTAGTCAAAAGTTTATTATTTGGTCCCATATTCTTTGACTGCAATGACTACATCAAGCCTGTGACTACCATGATTGAGAAAGATCATGAATAATAATGAGTGAGAGAGTTACAGAGGCTACAACAAAACATGCTAATCTCTCACCATTACCAATAACAGAGGCTACAACAAAACATGCTAACCTCTCACCATTACCAATAACAGAGGATACAACAAAACATGCTAACCTCTCACCATTACCAATAACAGAGGCTACAACAAAACATGCTAACCTCTCACCATTACCAATAACAGGGGCTACAACAAAACATGCTAACCTCTCACCATTACCAATAACAGAGGCCACAACAAAACATGCTAACCTCTCACCATTACCAATAACAGAGGATACATCAAAACATGCTAACCTCTCACCATTACCAATAACAGAGGCTACAACAAAACATGCTAACCTCTCACCATTACCAATAACAGAGGGTACAACAAAACATGCTAACCTCTCACCATTACCAATAACAGAGGCTACAACAAAACATGCTAACCTCTCACCATTACCAATAACAGAGGGTACAACAAAACATGCTAACCTCTCACCATTACCAATTTATTTATTTATTTCACCTTTATTTAACCAGGTAGTCAAGTTGAGAACAAGTTCTCATTTACAATTGCGACCTGGCCAAGATAAAGCAAAGCAGTTCGACACATATAACAACACAGAGTAACACATGGAGTTAAACAAATGTAACCCTCTCACCAGGCTTGAATATGACTCTCACAACATTAACATATGTAGAGTATCTCAGCAGCATGGGATGTTAGGTGAGAAGGACATCTCCAATACGAATTCCTATTGTAAACTATCTAGGGTTATGACAATAGGGTATTAACTTCAGATGAAATGATTATATGTTTCTGTTATTGAATCAGGATAAACCATCCCATGCATTAAATTAAAACAATTAATGACTCCACCAAGGCAACATACATAATGTTCCATATGTGTATTAAAACATTTTCAAACACAAATACATGTTCAGACACAACATCAAAAGAAAAAAATAATAATAATAAACCCCAATGAGTCGTGCACAACCCGTGTCCAAATTAAGCACCTCACATTGTGGTTACTCACTACTTGGTAGATATTCCCTCAGCGAAGTATGGCAGTTCCATGCAGGTTTCCTCACCAAGTCCAAGGCAGCACAGCGACCCATGCAGACAGTACTCCTTAGTAACCGATATCCCCATGGCAACACGAACTCGTTAAACTTCCCAAGCAATTATCTCCCGGTGTCACACGATGCTAGGCTAACCTCTAGCTGGCTAATACCTCCACGACGAGACGGTAGCTTCAGTCTTTACTAAGTTTTAGCTAAATTATAACAACTCTTTTATTAAATAAAACATGTATTTCCCTTCATGTCTTAGTAGCTATGGGTTTTGTTGTAGTTCTGTCGTCTTCTTTTATAATTTTTCTTCACCAACCGTCCTGAGGTAAAACGTCCATCCTTTCATCAACGTCTTTTCCCCTCCCGTTAACCAGGTCAACTCCCATTGGCCACAACTTAACAAGCGACCTTATTGGTCAAAACGTAAACTTCAAAGTAAAACAAACTATTCACTTATACATTAAATAAATATTACTTCAAAAAGCATAATGCATTAACAACATTACAGTTTAGGAGCAATTCAATCATCTTTTAAATATAATACCAATTAATTATAACAAATAAACTCAATACTTGGTTCAAACAAGGGTATTACACAAACATACAGTCAATAATACAGTAGAAAAATAAGTCTATATACAATGTGAGCAAATGAAGTGAAATAAGGGAGGTAAAGGCAAAAAAAGGCCATGGTGGCAAAGTAAATACAATATAGCAAGTAAAACACTGGAATGGTAGATATGCAGTGGAAGAAAGTGCAAAGTAGAAATAATGGGGTGCAAAGGAGCTAAATAAATAAATACAGTAGGGGAAGAAGTAGTTGGGCTAAATTATAGATGGGCTATGTACAGGTGCAGTAATCTGTGAGCTGCTCTGACAGCTGGTGCTTAAAGCTAGTGAGGGAGATAAGTGTTTCCAGTTTTTGAGATTTTTGTAGTTCGTTCCAGTCATTGGCAGCAGAGAACTGGAAGAAGAGGTGGCCGAAGGAGGAATTGGCTTTGGGGGTGACCAGAGAGATATACCTGCTGGAGCGCGTGCTACAGATGGGTGCTGCTATGGTGACCAGCGAGCTGAGATAAGGGGTGACTTTACCTAGCAGGGTCTTGTAGATGACCTGGAGCCAGTGGGTTTAGCGACGAGGATGAAGCGAGGGCCAGACAATGAGAGCGTACAGGTCGCAGTGGTGGGTAGTACAGTGGGGGGAAAAAGTATTTCATCCTCTGCTGATTTTGTACGTTTGCCCACTTACAAAGAAATTATCAGGGTTTTGCCACCAAGTACTAAGTCATGTTTTGCAGAGGGATCAAATACTTATTTCCCTCATTAAAATGCAAATCAATTTCTAACATTTCTGACATGAGTTTTTCTGGATGTTTTTGTTGTTATTCTGTCTCTCACTGTTCAAATAAACCATTAAAATTATAGACTGATCCTTTCTTTGTCAGTGGGCAAACGTACAAAATCAGCAGGGGATCAAATACTTTTTTCCCCCACTGTATATGGGGCTTTGGTGACAAAACGGATGGCACTGTGATAGACTGCATCCAATGTATTGAGTAGGGTATTGGAGGCTATTTTGTAAATGACATCGCCGAAGTCGAGTATCGGTAGGATGGTCAGTTTTATAAGGGTATGTTTGGCAGCATGAGTGAAGGATGCTATGTTGCGAAATAGGAAGCCAATTCTAGATTTAACTTTGGATTGGAGATGCTTATAGTGAGTCTGGAAGGAGAGTTTACAGTCTAACCAGACACCTAGGTATTTGTAGTTGTCCACATATTCTAAGTCAGAACCGTCCAGAGTAGTGATGCTGGACAGGCGGGCAGGTGCAGGCAGCGATCGGTTGAAGAGCATGCATTTAGTTTTACTTGTATTTAAGAGCAGTTGGAGGCCACGGAAGGAGAGCTGTATGGCATTGAAGCTCGTCTGGTTAGTTAGTTAACACAGTGTCCAAAGAAGGGCCAGAAGTATACAGAATAACACCAATAACAGAGGGGGTCTGATCTTTGTGCCTCTGTAACTTTCTCATTTCTCATTATTCACGATTCATTCATGATTATTCATAATTATGGTAGCATGCACATTAATGTAGAAGTGTTCAGAAACATCTTCTATTCTTACTGACAATACAAGTGAAGTGACTCCAAAATGACAGGACATTATTCACCGTTCAGTTTCTATTAGGAAAAACATCATCCAAAACACAACCAAAACAAACTGCAAATGAATTCAACAGGTTTGTAGAATCACAAGCTTGATGTAATCACTGCAGGCATGGAATATGGTACAACTACTAAACTTATGACTACTTTAATACAATATAAGTAAATTTGTCCGAATATGTACAACTTTTTCAAATGGGAGAACTAAATACATAAAGTGCTTTCCTTTCTTAACAGTAACACAGCTATGTATGAAAATACCCTCAAATAAAAGGTGACATTCTGTACTGTCACCTAATATGAAACATCTCAAATCCAAAATGCTGGAGCATAGCACCACATTTAAAACTGTAAGCTTCACTGTCCAAACACATATGGTGTGGACTATGTGTGTCTGGTAAACACATGTGGATCTGGTGAACAGTTATCACTTGTTGACCAACTACAGGAATACTGACCTCAGAGTCTCCAGTTTACAGTGGGGATTCCCCAGTCCAGCAGAGAGCAGCTTCACTCCTGAATCCTTCAGGTCATTGTTACTCAGGTCCAGCTCTCTCAGGTGTGAGGGGTTTGACTTCAGAGCTGAGACCAGAGAATCACAGCCTTCCTCTGTGACTAGACAGCCTGACAGCCTGAAAAGGGTCAAATCATATTAAAATCACACTGCTATGCTTTGGTGGTGAAAAGAGTGGCAGTATAATTTTTCAACATTTTTCAGATATCAGTGTCCTGAAACCGGCCATATCTATTCGTAAATTAATGTATCATCATTAAAAATGACAAATGATCAAAGTATTGCCTGCAGATAGAAACATTTATAGTACAAATATTTGAGTAGACTGCCCAGACCAGTTTAAAAGCAGTATCAGTCAGAAGACAGACAGTGAGGTATCAGATTTACATTGTATTGAGTATACAGTCCACACCATATCTATTTTGACAGTGAAGATAACATTTTAAATGTGGCTCTAAACTCCAACATTTTGGATTTCAGATCAAATGTTTCATATGAGGTGACAGTATATAATGTCACCTTTTATTTGAGGGTATTTTAATACATACAGTTGAAGTCAGAAGTTTACATACACCTTAGCCAAATACATTTAAACTCCATTTTTACAATTCCTGACATTTAATCCTAGTAAAAGTCCCCTGTCTTAGGTCAGTTAGGATCACCACTTTATTTTAAGAATGTGAAATGTCAGAATAATAGTAGAGAAAATGATTAATTTCAGCTTTTATTTCTTTCATCACATTCCCAGTGGGTCAGAAGTTTACATACACTCAATTAGTATTTGGTAGCATTGCCTTTAAATTGTTTAAATTGGGTTAAACGTTTCGGGTAGCCTTCCACAAGCTTCCCACAATAAGTTGGGTGAATTTTGGCCCATTCCTCCTGACAGAGCTGGTGTAACTGAGTCAGGTTTGTAGGCCTCTTGCTCGCACACGCTTTTTCAGTTCTGCCCACAAATTTTCTATATGATTGAGGTCAGGGCTTTGTGATGGCCACTCCAATACCTTGACTTTGTTGTCCTTAAGCCATTTTGCCACAACTTTGGAAGTATCGTAGGGGTCATTTTCCATTTGGAAGACCCATTTGTGACCAAGCTTTAACTTCCTGACTGATGTCTTGAGATGTTGCATCAATATATCCACGTAATTTTCCTTCCTCATGATGCCATCTATTTTGTGAAGTGCACCAGTCCCTCCTGCAGCAAAACACCCCCACAACATGATGCTGCCACCCCCGGGCTTCACGGTTGGGATGGTGTTCTTTGGCTTGCAAGCCTCCCCCTTTTTCCTCCAAACATAACAATGGTCATTATGGCCAAACAGTTCTTGTATTGTTTCATCTGACCAGAGGACATTTCTCCAAAAAGTAGGATCTTTGTCCCCATGTGCAGTTGCAAACCGTAGTCTGGCTTTTTTTATGGTGGTTTTGGAGCAGTGGCTTCTTCCTTGCTGAGCAACCTTTCAGATTATGTCGATATAGGACTCGTTTTACTGTGGATATAGATACTTTTGTACCTGTTTCCTCCAACATCTTCACATGGTCCTTTGCTGTTGTTCTGGGATTGATTTGCACCGAAGTAAGTTCATCTCTAGGAGACAGAACGCGTCTCCTTCCTGAGCGGAATGGCGGCTGTGTGGTCCCATGGTGTTTAGACTTGCGTACTATTGTTTGAACAGATGAACGTGTTACCTTCAGGCGTTTGGAAATTGTTCCCAAGGATGAACCATACTTGTGGAGGTCTACAATTTTTTTTCTGAGATCTTGGCTGATTTCTTTTCATTTTCCCATGATGTCAAGCAAAGAGGCACTGAGTTTGAAGGTAGGCCTTGAAATACATCCAAATGATGTCAATTAGTCTATCAGATGCTTTTAAAGCCATAACATGATTTTCTGGAATTTTCCATGCTGTTTAAAGGCACAGTCAACTTAGTGTATGTAAACTTCTGACCCACTGGAATTGTGATACAGTGAATTATAAGTTAAATAATCTGACTGTAAACAATTGTTTCAAAAATTACTTGTGTCATGCACAAAGTAGATGTCCTAACCGACTTGCCAAAACTATATAGTTTGTTTACAATAAATTTGTGGAGAGGTTCAAAAACACGTTTTAATGACTCCAACCTAAGTGTATGTACACTTCCGACTTCAACTGTATGTGATTGACGATTAAAAATTAAATTCTGATGATGCCATGATTAAGAAAAATCATGAATAAATCATGAATCAGAATGAGTGAGAAAGTTACAGAGGCCACAACAAAACATGCTAACCTCTCACCATTACCAATAACAGAGGCCACAACAGAACATGCTAACCTCTCACCATTACCAATAACAGAGGATACAACAAAACATGCTAACCTCTCACCATTACCAATAACAGAGGCTACAACAAAACAGCTAACCTCTCACCATTACCAATAACAGAGGCTACAACAAAACATGCTAACCTCTCACCATTACCAATAACAGAGGCTACAACAAAACATGCTAACCTCTCACCATTACCAATAACAGAGGATACAACAAAACATGCTTACCTCTCACCATTACCAATAACAGAGGCTACAACAAAACATGCTAACCTCTCACCATTACCAATAACAGAGGCTACAACAAAACATGCTAACCTCTCACCATTACCAATAACAGAGGCTACAACAAAACATGCTAACCTCTCACCATTACCAATAACAGAGGCTACAACAAAACATGCTAACCTCTCACCATTACCAATAACAGAGGCTACAACAAAACATGCTAACCTCTCACATTACCAATAACAGAGGCTACAACAAAACATGCTAACCTCTCACCATTACCAATAACAGAGACTACAACAAAACATGCTAACCTCTCACCATTACCAATAACAGAGGCTACAACAAAACATGCTAACCTCTCACCATTACCAATAACAGAGGCTACAACAAAACACTTGTTGACCAACTACAGGAATACTGACCTCAGAGTCTCCAGTCTGCAGTGTGGATCCTCCAGTCCAGCAGAGAGCAGCTTCACTCCTGAATCCTTCAGGTCATTGTTACTCAGGTCCAGCTCTCTCAGGTGTGAGGGGTTTGACTTCAGAGCTGAGACCAGAGAAGCACAGCCTTTCTTTGTGACTCCACAGCATGACAGCCTGCAACGAGATCATCATGACTTCACAAACACACTGTTAATTTAACACCAGTAGTGTAGAAGGACAACGGTAGATGCATTTGGTTCATATTCCCAAACAACATATAGATTCATCTTCCATCAATGCATTTATTCAATATGTTTTTCAATATACATATTATAATACATCTTTTTCACTAAACATAATATTTCTTCCTGATGAATACTTCTTATATGTCATTTTATTTACTCACAGAGCAGCTCTGGAGGCTTTGACCACTGGCAGCAGCCTCAGAAGAGTTTCCTCTGATCTGGAGAATTTCTTCAGGTCAAACACATCCAGCTCCTTTTCTGAAGTCAGCAACACAAAGACCAGAGCTGACCACTGTGCAGGTGACAGGTTGGGTTCTGAGAGACTTCCTGATCTCAGGTAGCTTTGGATCTCCTCCACTAGAGAATGGTCATTCAGTTCATTCAGACAGTGGAACAGATTGATGCTCCTCTCTGGAGAGGGATTCTCCCTGATCTTCTCTTTAATGTACTTTACTGTCTCTTCATTGCTCTGTGAGCTGCTTCTTGTCTTTGTCAGTAGACCTCGTAAGTGCTTCTGATTGGACTCCAGTGAGAGTCCCAGAAGGAAGCGGAGGAACAGGTCCAGGTTTCCTGTGTCACTTTGTAAGGCTTTATCCACAGCACTCTTGTAGACAGTAACTTCAGACTTGTCTCTGTACAGCAAAGAAAATATACTGGACTTTTTTTGCAGTTTGTCCACGAGATTCTCATTGTTGTTGATGAATGAGAGGAACACATACACAGCAGCCAGAAACTCCTGAATGCTCAGATGCACGAAGCAGTACACCTTGTCCTGGTACAGTACACATTCCTCTTTAAAGAGCTGTGTACACAATCCTGAGTACACTGAGGCTTCACTGACATCAATACCAGCCTCTTTCAGGTCTTCTTCATAGAAAATCAGATTGCCATTCACTAGCTGTTGAAAAGCCAGTTTTCCCAGTGACAGAATGCTCTCTTTATTCCAGTGTGGACCTGTCTCTTCTTTCCCAAGATACTTTTCATTCTTCTGTTTGGTATGAAACACCACTAGGTGTGTGTACATCTCAGTCAGAGTCTTGGGCATCTCTTCTCTCTTATGTTTCAGCATGTGTTCGAGGACTGTTGCAGAAATCCAACAGAAGACTGGAATGTGGCACATGATGTGGAGGCTCCTTGATGTCTTTATGTGTGAGATGATTCTGCTGGCCAGGTCCTCATCACTGAATCTCTTTCTGAAGTACTCCTCCTTCTGTGGGTCATTGAACCCTCGTACCTCTGTCACCTGGTCAATACACTCTGAAGGGATCTTATTGGCTGCTGCAGGTCGGGTAGTTATCCAGAGGAGAGCAGAGGGAAGCAGATTTCCCTTGATGAGATTTGTCAGCAGAACATCCACTGAGGTTGACTCTGTGACGTCACAACAGATCTTGTTCTTCTGGAAGTCTAGGGGCAGTCGGCACTCATCCAGACCATCAAAGATGAACAGAACTTTGTACTTGTCGTAGTTGGAGATTCTTGATTGTTTGGTTTCCATTGAGAAGTGATTGAGAAGTTCAATGAAAGTGTGTTTGTCCTCTTTCATCAAATTCAGCTCCCGAAAAGGGAATGAAAACACAAATTGAACATCCTGATTTGCTTTTCCTTCAGCCCAGTCCAGAATGAACTTCTGCACAGAGACTGTTTTTCCAATGCCAGCAACTCCCTTTGTCAGCACAGTTCTGATACGTTTGTCTTGTCCAGTTAAGGGTTTGAAGATGTCGTTACATTTGATTGCAGTCTCTGGTCTTGCTTGTTTCCTGGTTGTTGTCTCAATCTGTCTCAGCTCATGTTCATTATTGACCTGTCCTGTTCCACCCTCTGTGATGTAGAGCTCTGTGTAGATCTTATTGAGAAGTGTTGGGTTTCCTTGTTTAGCGATTCCCTCAAATACACATTGAAACTTCTTCTTTAGATTAGATTTGAGTTCACGTTGGCAAATCACAGCAAGCTCATCTGAATCTAGAAATAACACAGAGGATATTAATATTACATCTGTTTTAATGTCTACAGTATTGAAGGACTGTTAAAGTTTTTAAATAATAATTTATTCTCTTAACTGACTGTATAAATGTGTAAATGTTTTCATAATGCATTACAGACTGGTGTGACTGATTATATTATTATTGGTGTTATTGATGGTATTATTAATGTTGTCTCTCTCTCTGTCTCTCTCTCTCTAAATTAATCAACACAACACATCCCTTCTGCTACTTGATGAGGCCACTAGGTGTTGTGTTAAGGCTGCGACAATATCATTGAGTTACACAGCTACTTTAGCTGTACTTTAGCTACAGATGTTAAATGTTATAAAACAGCATTCAACATGAGGCAGACAGATCTTACATTTCTCCAGTGTGTCAGCAAGCTCCTTCCGGTTCATTTTCCTCAGGACGTGCAGTGTGATCTTCAGAGCCCCCTCTCTGGCACTGCTCTCCTGCTTCTCATCTTCAGCATCCACCACTTCCTTATCCTGCTTCTGACTCTCAAAGCCTTCTGGGAGTTCTGGACTAAGAATCCTCTTGAACATCTTCAGCTCGTTCTTCACAAATGTCATCATTTTCTCTTCAAGCAACTAAAATAAATCATGTAAATAAGTTAAGCAAGAGAAGACATGCTTTCTCATTAACACATTAATGAATGATTGACAGATCAACTTTACTTGAGGAAAACAAAAACAAATGTACATAACAGGATCACATACACTGAATATAGAGTCCAGGTCTGTTTGATGACTCTGGGAAGACTGACCACTGAGAATCTCTGACTCTGATCTCTCCTGTTGGTTTCTGTGGACAAAACATGAGATTACATCTCCTCATCCAGGGAGTACACACACACACACACACACACACACACACACACACACACACACACACACACACACACACACACACACACACACACACACACACACACACACACACACACACACACACACACACACACACACACACACACACACAGGGAGGGAACGTTGTGTTTGTTTAATATTGTTTTAGGACTATGAAAATGGGCTAAAGGATTAGCCTATGGATTATGAAAACAACCAAAATAAATGTGAAAATGGGAGAGGAGAAATGACTAGAGACAGTGTTGTTTAACTCACTGACCATGACCCATGAGTTCTTCTTACCTTTGTTCAGTAGAAAAGTCTCCCTCTCTAAAGTATATAGGTTCAACCATAGACTTGTCACTCTTCATGGACACACAGCTGGGGAAACGGGAGGCTGGTTTCCCCTGTTTGATTAGACTTTAACACAACAGAGACAGACAGAGAAAGACAGACAGACAGACAGACAGACAGACAGACAGACAGACAGACAGACAGACAGACAGACAGACAGACAGACAGACAGACAGACAGACAGACAGACAGACAGACAGACAGACAGACAGACAGCGAAATACACACAGACAGAGAGACAGGCAAAGAGACAGACAGACAGATAGACAGACAGACAGAGACAGACAGAAACAGACACAGAGATACACACAGACAGACAGACAGACAGACAGACAGACAGACAGACAGACAGACAGACAGACAGACAGACAGACAGACAGACAGACAGACAGACAGACAGACAGAAACAGACACAGAGACACACACAGACAGACAGACAGACAGACAGACAGACAGACAGACAGACAGACAGACAGACAGACAGACAGACAGACAGACAGACAGACAGACAGACAGACAGCGAAATACACACAGACAGAGAGATAGGCAAAGAGACAGACAGACAGATAGACAGACAGACAGAGACAGACAGAAACAGACACAGACAGACACAGAGACAGTGAGACAGGCAAAGAGACAGACAGACAGACAGACAGACAGACAGACAGACAGACAGACAGACAGACAGACAGACAAACAGAGACACAGACAGAAAGCGGGACAGACAGTCAGAGACAGACAGACAGACAGAAAGATACAGATTGACAGACAGACAGAAAGATACAGACAGACAGACAGACAGACAGACAGACAGACACACAGACAGAGAAAGACACACAGACAGACAGACAGACAGAGACAGACAGACAGAAACAGACACAGAGAGACACAGAGACACAGACAGACAGACAGACAGACAGACAGACAGACAGACAGACAGACAGACAGACAGACAGACAGACAGACAGACAGACAGACAGACAGACAGACAGCGAAATACACACAGACAGAGAGACAGGCAAAGAGGCAGAGAGACAGATAGACAGACAGAGAGACACACACACACAGGGAGGGAATATTGTGTTTGTTTAATTAATATTGTTTTAGGACTATGAAAATGGACAAAAGTATTAGCCTATGGATTATGAAAACAACCAAAATAAATGTGAAAATGGGAGAGGAGAAATGACTAGAGACAGTGTTGTTTAACTCACTGACCATGACCCATGAGTTCTTCTTACCTTTGTTCAGTAGAAAAGTCTCCCTCTCTAAAGTATATAGGTTCAACCATAGACTTGTCACTCTTCATGGACACACAGCTGGGGAAACGGGAGGCTGGTCTCTCCTGTTTGATTAGACTTTAACACAACAGAGACAAACATTACATCTCTCATCTACTCTGAGCTCAGATGGGAAACATATGAAGAGCTCTGGATCAGACAGACAGACAGACAGACAGACAGACAGACAGACAGACAGACAGACAGACAGACAGACAGACAGACAGACAGACAGACAGACAGACAGAAAGCGGGACAGACAAACAGAGATAGACAGAGACAGACACAGACAGACACATACCGACAAAGAGAGACAGACAGACTGAAAGCGGGACAGACAGTCAGAGACAGACAGACAGACAGAAAGATACAGACAGACAGACAGACAGACAGACAGACAGACAGACAGACAGACAGACAGACAGACACAGACAGACAGAGAGACAGACACATACAGACACAGACAGAGACAGACAGAGAGACACACACAGAGAGACAGAGAGACAGACACAGAGACAGACAGAGACAGACACAGAAACAGACAGACACAGAGACAGTGAGACAGGCAAAGAGACAGACAGACAGACAGACAGACAGACAGACAGACAGACAGACAGACAGACAGACAGACAGACAGACAGACAGACAGACAGACAGACAAACAGAGACACAGACAGAAAGCGGGACAGACAGTCAGAGACAGACAGACAGACAGAAAGATACAGATTGACAGACAGACAGAAAGATACAGACAGACAGACAGACAGACAGACAGACACACAGACAGAGAAAGACACACAGACAGACAGACAGACAGAGACAGACAGACAGAAACAGACACAGAGAGACACAGAGACACAGACAGACAGACAGACAGACAGACAGACAGACAGACAGACAGACAGACAGACAGACAGACAGACAGCGAAATACACACAGACAGAGAGACAGGCAAAGAGGCAGAGAGACAGATAGACAGACAGAGAGACACACACACACAGGGAGGGAATATTGTGTTTGTTTAATTAATATTGTTTTAGGACTATGAAAATGGACAAAAGTATTAGCCTATGGATTATGAAAACAACCAAAATAAATGTGAAAATGGGAGAGGAGAAATGACTAGAGACAGTGTTGTTTAACTCACTGACCATGACCCATGAGTTCTTCTTACCTTTGTTCAGTAGAAAAGTCTCCCTCTCTAAAGTATATAGGTTCAACCATAGACTTGTCACTCTTCATGGACACACAGCTGGGGACACGGGAGGCTGGTTTCCCCTGTTTGATTAGACTTTAACACAACAGAGACAAACATTACATCTCTCATCTACTCTGAGCTCAGATGGGAAACATAAGAAGAGCTCTGGATCAGACAGACAGACAGACAGACAGACAGACAGACAGACAGACAGACAGACAGACAGACAGACAGACAGACAGACAGACAGACAGACAGACAGACAGACAGACAGACAGACAGACAGACAGACAGACAGACAGAAAGCGGGACAGACAAACAGAGATAGACAGAGACAGACACAGACAGACACATACCGACAAAGAGAGACAGACAGACTGAAAGCGGGACAGACAGTCAGAGACAGACAGACAGACAGACAGACAGACAGACAGACAGACAGACAGACAGACAGACAGACAGACAGACAGACACAGACAGACAGAGAGACAGACACATACAGACACAGACAGAGACAGACAGAGAGACACACACAGACAGACAGAGAGACAGACACAGAGACAGACAGAGACAGACACAGAAACAGACAGACACAGAGACAGTGAGACAGAGACACACAGACAGACAGACAGACAGACAGACAGACAGACAGACAGACAGAGATAGATAGACAGACAGAGATAGATAGACAGACAGAGATAGATAGACAGACAGAGATAGATACACAGACAGATGGAGATAGATACACAGACAGACGGAGATAGACAGACAGACAGACAGACAGACAGACAGACAGACAGACAGACAGACAGACAGACAGACAGACAGACAGACAGACAGACAGACAGACAGACAGACAGACAGACAGACGGAGATAGATACACAGACAGACGGAGATAGATACACAGACAGACGGAGATAGATACACAGACAGACAGACAGACAGACAGACAGACAGACAGACAGACAGACAGACAGACAGACAGACAGACAGACAGACAGACAGACAGACAGACAGACAGACAGACAGAGACAGACAGACAGACAGACAGACAGACAGACAAACAGAAACACAGACAGAAAGCGGGACAGACAGTCAGAGACAGACAGACAGACAGAAAGATACAGATTGACAGACAGACAGAAAGATACAGACAGACAGACAGACAGACAGACAGACACACAGACAGAGAAAGACACACAGACAGACAGACAGACAGAGACAGACAGACAGAAACAGACACAGAGAGACACAGAGACACAGACAGACAGACAGACAGACAGACAGACAGACAGACAGACAGACAGACAGACAGACAGACAGACAGACAGACAGACAGACAGACAGACAGACAGACAGCGAAATACACACAGACAGAGAGACAGGCAAAGAGGCAGAGAGACAGATAGACAGACAGAGAGACACACACACACAGGGAGGGAATATTGTGTTTGTTTAATTAATATTGTTTTAGGACTATGAAAATGGACAAAAGTATTAGCCTATGGATTATGAAAACAACCAAAATAAATGTGAAAATGGGAGAGGAGAAATGACTAGAGACAGTGTTGTTTAACTCACTGACCATGACCCATGAGTTCTTCTTACCTTTGTTCAGTAGAAAAGTCTCCCTCTCTAAAGTATATAGGTTTACGCATAGACTTGTCACTCTTCATGGACACACAGCTGGGGACACGGGAGGCTGGTTTCCCCTGTTTGATTAGACTTTAACACAACAGAGACAAACATTACATCTCTCATCTACTCTGAGCTCAGATGGGAAACATAAGAAGAGCTCTGGATCAGACAGACAGACAGACAGACAGACAGACAGACAGACAGACAGACAGACAGACAGACAGACAGACAAAGAGAGACAGACAGACTGAAAGCGGGACAGACAGTCAGAGACAGACAGACAGAAAGATACAGACAGACAGACAGACAGACAGACAGACAGACAGACAGACAGACAGACAGACAGACAGACAGACAGACAGAGAAAGACACACAGACACAAAGAAAGACACATAGACAGACAGAGACAGACACAGAAACAGAGAGACAGACAGAGAGAGACAGACACAGAGACAGACAGACAGAAAGACAGACAGACAGACAGACAGACAGACAGACAGACAGACAGACAGACAGACAGACAGACAGACAGACAGACAGACAGACAGACAGACAGCGAAATACACACAGACAGAGAGACAGGCAAAGAGACAGACAGACAGATAGACAGACAGACAGAGACAGACAGAAACAGACACAGAGAGACACAGAGACACACACAGACAGACACAGAGACAGTGAGACAGACAGACAGACAGACAGACAGACAGACAGACAGACAGACAGACAGACAGACAGACAGACAGACAGACAGACAGACAGACAGACAGACAGAGACAGACAGCGAAATACACACATACAGAGAGACAGGCAAAGAGACAGACAGACAGACAGACAGACAAACAAACAGAGACACAGACAGAAAGCGGGACAGACAGTCAGAGATAGACAGACAGACAGACAGAAAGAGACAGACAGACAGACAGACAGACAGACAGACAGACAGACAGACAGACAGACAGACAGACAGACAGACAGACAGACAGACAGACAGAAA